>NW_018408136.1:523566-554971 GCF_002113885.1 Mizuhopecten yessoensis
CCCCCCCGTGTACATCAGCGGTATAGTTCTCTATAATTAGCCACTAATCACTACCTGTCTAATACTCTATACAATGCTAAGCTATGTCATGTATGTATGTATGTATGTATGTATGTATGTATGTATGCTTTGCTATGATATGTATGCATGTTTACTGTTATATGTATGCATGCATGCACAGAGTTCTCGTCCACTGTTTGTTTTCATTTCTTTCAAAACATAACTATGGCGTGCAGAAAAAATATCTTAATTTATAAATTCATCCTTTAGTCATATTTTGATCGGCGACAAACCCCGTTCACACAGCTCTGCGACCTTACGAAGACCATGTCGATCATCCCCGATCTGAAAAAATCCAGCAATTTGGGAAATTAAAGACTACATCACGACTGTACTGCGATGCGTCTACGTCTAAAGCGCTGCTCACTCGCTGCCACTACAATTACACCTAGACCAATGCCGACCAAGCGGTCGTTTCTACTACGCTGCCGCTACGATTACACCTAGACCTATGCCGACAATGCGGTCGTTTCTACTACGCTGCCGCTACGATTACACCTAGATCAATGCCGACCAAGCGGTCGTTTCTACTACGTTGCCGCTACAACGTACAGGACCATACAACGTTGTTACACAGACCCAGAAGATTGTAGGACGATGTCGCTATGCTGGTGCCGACCATATTACGCTTCTTGTACGCGTCCAGTAGGATTTGTGGTGATGTCTATATAAATCGGGGGTGTTCAAGCATTTCTTCAGTTTTGTCCCGACTTCGAAGATGAACGGATTACGTTGCCGCTACGACGTACAGGTACAGGACCATTTCTTTTTACTACGACCACAGAGATCTCACCACGATGCTCTCAGCTGCTTGTACGATAATGGCTTTCCCACTATGTTCTTTTGTGCACGTTCACAATAAGCACGGGGAGAACGAGCAGCTTCCCGATCTGGGAGAACCCATCCCGACCAAACCACGCTCATGGAGATCCTCCCACGTTCGGCCCACGATTGTCCCCGATTGGCCACGCTCTAGGCCACTTTTCCATCGTAGTAGAAGTGGCGTCTATCTATGTTTCAGTTACAACGAAGTCACTTACTCGTCGCAATCAATAGCAAGACTTTTACAATGACATAAAAACGAGAAGTTTTCGATTGAAATACGCGAATAATGAACTATTTTTTTGAGAAATCCTGGAAACAAACTCGGACAAAGTGCATGATAAATGTTGTTCTATAGATAAAATGTGTGACTTATTTTAAAATAATAACACAACTTTTTACCGTTAGGTCAGAAGGCAAATCCTGGTTCATGTCGGAGTTGAGAAAAGAATAAAAAAAAACCAGGTCTTCTGCATAAACAATTGGAATGGAACGCTGCACCTCATCATTTACATCTATACCATTACAACCTAGAAACTAGCGTACCAACTTAAACCTTCAGTCAGAGATTTGTTAGCGGATGTCACTGGGTCGCTTAACACTTTTATACCCGTAAATAAGCATAACGGCTCATCATATGTGGATGTTCGTGCGCACATTAAATGGAGTGTTTATTAAGAATGAACATACCTGCCGTTAAGATGACATTGTTAAGTTGAACATCGCGCCCTACCCCGATACCCACGAGTGTGAATATTACCCCTACCCCGAGATCCACGTGTATGAATATCGCGCCCCCTACCCCGAGACCCACGTGTGTGAATATTGCGCCCTTAACACCGAGACCCAAGTGTGCGAAAATCGCTTCCTACCCCGAGGTCAACGTGTGTGAACATCGCCCCTTACCCCGAGACCCACGTGTGTGAATATCGCGCCCCTTACACCGAGACCCACGAATGTGAATATCGCGCCCCTACACCGAGACCCACGTGTGCGAACCGCGCCCCTTACACCGAGACCCACGTGTGTGAATATCGCGCCCCTACCCCGAAACCCGCGTGTGTGAATATCGCCCCATACCCCGAGACCCACGTGTGTATATATCTCGCCCCTTACACCGAGACCAACGAATGTGAATTTCGCGCCCCTACACCGAGCCCCACGTGTGTGAATATCGCGCCCCCTACACCGAGACCAACGTGTGTGAACATCGCCCCCTACACCGAGACCCAGGAGACCCACGTGTGTGAACATCGCCACCTACCCCGAGACCCACGGGTGAGAACATTGCCCCCTACCCCGAGACCTGTGTGAACATTTGCCCCCTACCCCGAGACCCAGGAGTGTGAAAATCACCCCCTACCCCGGGACTCATGAGTGTGAAAATTGTGCGAACATCGCGCGCTTAACCCGAGACCCACGTGTGTATATATCTCGCCCCTTACACCGAGACCCACGTGTTGGAATATCGCGCCCCCTACACCGAGACCAACGTGTGTGAACATCGCCCCTTACCCCGAGACCCACGGATGTGAATATCGCGCCCCTTACACCGAGGCCCACGAATGTGAATATCGCGCCCCTTACACCGAGGCCCACGAATGTGAATATCGCCCCCCTACCCCGAGACCCATGAGTGTGAACATTGCCGCCTACACCGGGACTCACGAGTGTGAAAATCGCGCCCTACCCCAAAACCCACGAGTTTGAACATCGCCCCCTACCCCGATACCCACGAGTGTTATCATCGCCCCCTACCCCGAGATCCACGGGTGTGAATATCTCGCCCCTACCCCAACACCCACGAATGGGGAAATCGCGCCCTACCCCAAAACCCACGAGTTTGAACATCGTCCCCTACCCCGATACCCACGAGTGTGAATATTCCCCCTACCCCGAGATCCACGGGTGTGAATATCTCGCCCCTACCCCAACACCCACGAATGAGAAAATCGCGCCCTACCCCAAAACCCACGAGTTTGAACATCGCCCCCTACCCGGAGACCCACGTGTGGGAACATCGCCCCCTACCCCGAGACACACGTGTGTAAATATCGCGTACCTTACACCGAGACCCACGAATGGCAATATCGCGCCCCTACACCGAGGCCCACGTGTGCGAACCGCGCCCCTTACCCCGAGTCCCACGTGTGTGAATATCACGCCCCCTACCCCGAGACCCATGAGTGTGAATATCGCGCCCCTACACCGAGGCCCACGTGTGCGAACCGCGCCCCTTACCCCGAGACCCACGGATGTGAATATCGCGCCCCTTACACCGAGCCCCACGTGTGTGAATATCACGCCCCCTACCCCGAGGCCCGCGTGTATGAACATCGCTCCCTACCCGGAGACCCACGTGTGTGAACATCGCACCATACCCCGAAAACCACGAGTTTGAACATCGGCCCCTACTCCGAGACCCAAGAATGTCAATATTGCGCCCCTACCCCGAGACCCACGAGTGTGAATATCGCCCCCTCCCCCGAGATCCACGTGTGTGAATATCTCGCCCCTACCCCAACACCCACGAATGTGAAAATCGCGCCCTACCCCAACACCCACGAGTTTGAACATCGTCCCCTACCCCGATACCCACGAATTTGAATATCGCGCCCCTACCCATGAGACCCACGTATGTTAACATCGCACCATACCCCAAGAACCACGAGTTTGAACATCGCCCCCAACCCTGAAACCCACGAATGTGAATATTGCGCCCCTACCCCGAGACCCACGAGTGTGAACATCGCCCTCTACCCTGATACCCCCGAGTGTGAACATCGCCCCCTACCCCGAGATCCACGTGTGTGAATATCTCGCCCCTACCCCGAGACCCACGAGTGTGAACATCGCCCCATTCCCCGAGACCCACGAGTGTGAACATCGCCCCATACCCCAAGAACCACGAGTGTGAACATCGCCACATACCCCCAGACCCACGAGTGTGAACATCGCCCCATACCCCAAGAACCACGAGTGTGAACATCGCCACATACCCCGAGACCCACGAGTGCGAACATCGAGACCCACGAATGTGAATATCGCGCCCCTACACCGAGACCCACGTGTGTGAACGTCGCCCCCTACCCCACGAATATGAATATCGCGCCCCCTACCTCGAGACCCACGAGTGTGAATATCGCCCCCTACCCCGAGATCCACGTGTGTGAATATCGCCGCCTACACCGAGACCCACGGGTGTGAACGTCGCCCCCTACCCCACGAATCTGAATATCGAGCCCCCTCCCTCGAGACCCACGAGTGTGAATATCGCCCCCTTCCCCGAGATCCACGTCTGTGAATATCTCGCCCCTACCCACACACCCACGAATGTGAATATCGCGCCCCCTACACCGAGACTCATGAGTATGACAATCGCGCCCTACCCCGGGACTCATGAGTGTGAAAATCGCGCCCTACCCCGGGACCCACGAGTTAGAACATCGCCCCTTACCCCGAGACCCACGAATGTGAATATTGCGCCCCTACCCCGACACCCACGAGTGTGAACATCGCCCCCTACCCCGATACCCACGAGTGTTATCATCGCCCCCTACCCCGAGATCCACGTGTGTGAATATCTCGCCCCTACCCCAACACCCACGAATGTGAACATCGCGCCCCTACCCCTGAGACCCACGTGTGTGAGCATTGCCCCATACCCCAAGACCCACGAGTGTGAACATCGCCCCCTACACCGAGACCCATGAGTGTGAAAATCGCGCCCTACCCCGGGACTCATGAGTGTGAAAATCGCGCCCTACCCCGGGACCCACGAGTGTGAACATCGCCCCATACCCCAAGACCCACGAGTGTCAACATCGCCCAATACCCCGAGACCCACGAATGTGAACATCGCCCCATACTCCGAGACCCACGAGTGTGAACATCGCCCCATACCCCGAGACCCACGAGTGTGAATATCGCGCCTCTACCCCGAGACCCACGTGTGAACAACGCCCTACGCCGAGAACCATGAATGTGAATATCGCGCCCCTTCCCCTGTGACCCACGTGTGTGAACATCGCCCCCTACCCCAAGACCCACGAGTGTGAACATCGCCCCCTACACCGAGACCCATGAGTGTGAAAATCGCGCCCTACCCCGGGACTCATGAGTGTGAAAATCGCGCCCTACCCTGGGACCCACGAGTGTGAACATCGTCCCATACCCCGATAACCAAGAGTGTGAATATCGCGCCTCTACCCCGAGACCCACGTGTGTGAACATCGCACCCCCAACGCCGAGAACCATGAATGTGAATATCGCGCCCCTGCCCCGAGTCCCACGTGTAAACAACGCCCTACGCCGAGACCCATGAGTGTGAACATTGCCCCCTACACCGGGACTCATGAGTGTGAAAATCGCGCCCTACCCCGGGACCCACGAGTGTGAACATCGCCCCATACCCCAAGACCCACGAGTGTGAACATCGCCCCATCCCCCGAGACCCACGAGTGTGAACATCGCCCCATCCCCCGAGACCCACGAGTGTGAACATCGCCCCCTCCCCCAAGACCCACGAGTGTGAACATCGCCCCATCCCCCGAGACCCACGAGTGTGAACATCGCCCCCTACCCCGAGACCCACGAGTGTGAACATCGCCCCCTACCCCGAGACCCACGAGTGTGAACATCGCCCCATACCCCGAGACCCACGAATGTGAACATCGCCCCATACCCCGAGACTCACGTGTGTGTGAACATCGCACCCCCTACCCTGAGACGTTTTGTGATTATAACATCACATCAGCAGGTTTGTGTACACATGATGAAGTGCTGAATCGTTTGACATTTATTGTAAAAACCAGTTCACGCCGAAGAACGAGTAAAACAGCATTTGATTATCTCATTTTTGCCACAAACGGACTTTTCTGTGACTATTAGCTAGGTTTACATGTAGCATTTTTGTTGGGTGTTGATGAGACGATTAATGATACTTTTCTCAGCAGAAAACCTAGTATGTATAATGAAGTAGCATCTGAAACGAGATGTGCTCTGAAATAAACACAATACATGAACTATTAAATCCATTATCATGACCTCTCACGGAAAGAACAATAATGTAGACTTGCGTGTTATTCATTCCATTTGACTTTAAAATCGATGTCCACGAAAGTACACTGTGCCTGTATGTACAGCATTGTGTTGCTGACGACGTCTACATACTGGTATAGGACAAAACAGTAAGGTCAGTAAATACATACCTAACGAGACTCCGCCAACTACCATTCCATGTTCTTCCTACCTGCTGATTTCGATACAGAGGATAATACATGCCTTTTACCATATCACACCCAGTATCAACCCGAGACTCAAATATCAGCCTGAGGGCCGAGGGTCCGAGGGCTGATATTGGTCGAAGGTTGATACTGAGGGTGATATGGAAAAGGCATGTTTTATTCTGTTTATTACATACTTACTAATAAAATATGGATAGATCTGCTATCTTATGATTTTTTTTTTTCAAAGATACATGTAGGAAAAATTAGGAGTGTTCCAAAAGGGGTGTGATACGGGTTCTACGGGTTTTGGGGTGTGATACGGCGACGGCTGATATGGTTTAGAGCAATCGTGTCGTATCGTATGTACAAAAAAACTGTATTTATTAGTAAGCATATTTAAATTTCAATGAATAGCAGTAAAATATATGTCGGTATATATGAAGTGTCATGTTTACTACTAACACATGTAAAGGCCACAGGTGTTATAAAATAGTTCGCCTGTGACGTTGTAAACTTTTACCAGGTCATACATGTACCTATGGTTCGCTGTAAGCAGTGACCTCGAGGACGACGTATGCACTGATGATATCTGAATATGACCCCAACAAATTACAGCCCGAATGAACAAAGGAAAGACCAGATCGGTATTAATCATAAGGTGTGTGACAGGTTTCGGCTGTTGACAATGTAAGTAAAACCAACCAAATCTCCTTCAAATGTACACGCAAGCCACAGGTGCATGGCGGAAATTATACAATGTACTATATATATACTATATACATTTCTAACGAATCAGAAAGCACGAGTGTACGAGCGGACGAATATATTCATGAGTGCGCGGGCGGCACGAGTTAATACTTTCTGATTCGTTAGAAAAACACAAGTGTGGGGTCTTGCTTTTATCACATACAAAATGTACCTTCTGTATATGGTTGAGATCGATACAAAGATTTTATAAACTTTGATATTTTTTGCAAATACCGGAAACTTTTCAGTTCGCCATGACAAGGGGATTCCAATAAAAAGTAGTTCCGGCTTGTAGGTAAATACAACATTCCGTATTGCACATGTGCAATACAGAACGTTTTATTTCATGCTCTGAAATTGCTTGTATTACTATAACAAGATTCAACAGGTATGTGATAAAATGCAGTGTAACATGCAACACTTCACAACAAATCTTCCTAGTGAAAATTACCAACAGTTTGGATCGCATAACAACAAAGTTTAAATTTCCGCTCAGGATAAACTCATGCTAAGTCACCTCAGGACTCCAATACCAAGTCACTATTCAGCAATATTCTGCCGTCACGACTCCCACATCAAGTCACTATTCAGCACTATTCTGACGTCACGACTCCCACAACAAGTCACTATTCAGCGCAACTCTGACGTCACAACTCCAACACCAAGTCACACTTCAGCACTACTCTGACGTCACAACTTCCACAACAAGTCACTATTCAAAGCCACTCTGACGTCACGACTCCCACATCAAGTCACAATTCAACGCTATTCTGACGTCACGACTCCCACACCAAGTCACTATTCAGCACTATTCTGACGTCACAACTCCCACACCAAGTCACTATTCAGCACTATTCTGACGTCACGACTCCCCCACCAAGTCACTATTCAGCACTATTCTGACGTCACAACTTCCACACCAAGTCACTAGTCAGCACTATTCTGACATCACGACTCCCACAACAAGTCACTATTCAAAGCCACTCTGACCTTACAACTCCAACACCAAGTCACAATTCAACGCCACTCTGACGTCACAACTCCCACATCAAGTCACTTTTTAGCGCTACTCCGACGTCAAGACTCCTACACCAAACCACTGTTCAGTAAGGCCGTTCTATCAGTACGACTTCCTGATGACATACAGGCTTATACTGCTACAATATATTCGTAATGACAAATGATTGATTAATAATAGTTATCTGTTAATTTTGGGTCCGTCAGCTTTTAATTATTTCCGAGGTTATGTAGCAAATGGAGATATGCTTGTTATTTCCCGGAGGTAGTCGAACAAATCCTCTTACACGTATTGGTAATTAAAAGTGCAACGAATCTTGTGTATAGTGATACATAGGATTGTTTTCTATATCTTTTATAGCGGTATTTAGGATTATATGCCCATCATCATCATCATCAGATGGTTGGCTATTTAAATCTCCTGTTCTTCGTGTTCCGTCCCCCGTCCTTATACAATTCTTGTTATCATTGCTATCCAAGAAGTAGTTGACAGTTCTTCACAAGTTTCATACGAAAGTTTCCATTGGTCCCTTGTTGTATGCTCTGTGTTTCATTTTGGGACTTACAGGAAATCAAAATGGCCGCCATACAGCCATCTTGGATTTTGAGATCCCAAGCTTGTTTTCGCTATTTCTCAAGAAGACATGACATACATGTATCTTTCTCAAATTTCATTTGGAGGCTTCCCTTGGCCGGTTGTTGTGAATGTTTCATTTTGGGAATAGTTGGAAAAACAAAACGGCCGCTGTCATCTTGGATTTTGAGATTTCAATAAAAAATTGTTATCACTATTACTAAGGAAGTTAAAAATGAACAATGACCTCACTTTGAAGGTCTGTCTCAAACCCAGCGTTATAGAAATATTAAATCAAAAGTTACCACAAGCTATGTTTACTTCTGACAAGATTATCAAACCAACAGATAAATGAAGAGAAATGAGATTACATGGAACTAATGGATATCCTACTACATGTATGTCGGGCAATACGATCCTCTGGGACCACGTCATGCTGTCCCATATCGTGAATAGCGATTTATATAGTTCTATTTTGTCTACATTGTATATCGCGGTATAAAAGTCTAAAGGATGTATTAGTTTATATTGTATATTTCTGAACAAAAGTCAAAAGCATTGTTTTGTCTACATTGTATATGCATAACTGTACACAAGTTTTAAGGTCGTGTACTCTAAATCATCCACATTAAGACGTGTTCTTGTTGTAGTGTTTGACTATCCCCCCGAACATATCTGAGACGTAATTTCGTAACATTTTGATTCTTATCCGCGATTGTCATAACGAAATCACATCGAAACGAACTTACCGTTGTAAAACAGGATTAAACATCTTCATGTTCTATATTACGACTATGCTGTGTGTAGTTACAGTGTGACGTATATACAACACGCGCTGACAGTCACACTAGGGTATCTGATAATCAAGCCCCATGTGTCGTAGCTTGTAAGAATTCAGAATGTTTTTCCTAGACCATTTCGTTCCCTGTACCTATAACTAAACGTGCGTGTTTTTACACAATATGATACCAGTAGCACGGTACCACTGATCCGGACTAATAGCAGTTAATCTATTGAGTAATATCTGGAGACATTGGATCCGGGTGACGTGTAGCGCGACGCTTCCGCGTTAGATAACCTGATCGACATCCTCACCCCAACCCCCTATTCTTATGTAAAATATATTTCTCCTTATCAAACCTTAAAAAAAATCGTCTATGAGCTGAACACTTCGGACTCGAGTGCGTCGTAGCTGACATGTAAGGAAATCAATAGTTGCACGCAAATCAAAACTTTCCAAATGTACTATTTTAAATCAATCTAATTGAAATTAGACTTGCAATTTCGCTCCTCTACGAACTCCAGTAGAATGTATTGGTGTGTAATTGTATCGGAGTGTATCGTAGAGGAGAGGAATGTCAAGTCTAACTTAAATAAGAATGTAATTTAAGTCTAATGACCGTACAATACCTTCTCAAGTCTAACTTAAATAAGAATGTAATGTAAGTCTAGTGACCGTACAATACCTTCTCAAGTCCAACTTAAATAAGAATGTAATGTAAGTCTAATGACCGTACAATACCTTCCCGATAGATCAGTCCCACTCACAATTGTCGACACTACTAAAGTTAGTTTCTGTCCCATTAATCGGCGTTTTGTGGATGGAGGATCCCTCACCATCGCTCACTAAGGACGGCCAGATAATAAACTGTACCATCCTTGAAACTCTGCACCTCTGAAATCACTATCAAGATTCCACAAAGTGGCGCGTGCAGAGTGTTCGATTTCGTTATGACCTATTCCAGCGGCGCGGAGAACGTAAAAGTGCAGACGAACCTGGCATGTACGTCGTTTACAGTAATGACAATTGTTTTATTCTCATTAACAATACAGTGTAGATAATACATATATACCAATGGGTGGCAATAATACATGGTGTAACTGTCGTGGTTAAGGTCAGCTGAAATGTACGCTGTGACGTAATGATCGACGTAGGGCCGCGTTAATCCGGGTTACATAAAGGTCAGGACTGAGGGTGTGAACTTTCATGGAATTATAAAATATGTCAACCTATATTTCAGCATTTGGCCATAAAAGCAACCCTGCAAAACAAGTTTTTGTAGAAATAAAGACATTCCATCGTAAATGTTATCTAGTGTTTCAGCCAGATATGACGTATGTGTCATACATTCAGATTCTAAAACCCTTTATTCACTGTCATACAGCCTCGACGATTGTGCTCATATAGTTATGATGTTGGAATATCAAACTTGGTGTCACATGATAAAGCCACCAGAGTCGGGGCTGGTCCCCAGAGGTCAATCCTTGTAGTATGATTTTTTTCCCATTTGTTCATGGACAGCGATTGGCTATACGGTTATAGAGCTGTGAGAGGGACGTGGAGTCTACTTGGCCCTAAGATACCCCAGACCCAATTTGATCGAAATACCCTGATCAGTACAGAAGGTGTAATATTTTAAATATTTGCCTTAATTTACTTTTTGGTCCGCCCCTCCGTTCCTAGTGAACCCACGTCTTCCGTGTGTGCAACGTTTAGTCCCCTTCGCCCATTAACCGTCCAGACAAAATTTAGTCAACATCCTTTCAGTCGTCCTGGACTAGTAGCATTTAAAAGGAAAAGTTGTCGGCCGGAGACCGAAGCAATGCCACGTACTGGTTATAGTGTAGAATATGTACATTTCGTATATTGTGCAATCGCTCTTAGTCGTAACTTATATGTTATAGTATATGCGTGTGTGTGTAGGGGGTTAACCTGACATATGAACTATTTAGACGATCTGTCACATATTTAGGTATACATGTATACGTTTATCAAACAATGTCTACAGGACAATACATACTTCAGTGTAGCTACCTTATGCTCGTATTTCTATATACCTGTATAATGTATACCAACACGCTAGTCTGAAATCACATGTTTACATCTGTAACGCTAACATGTATAAAACATAATATACGGCTCCATTTACCTATCTAGATTAAAAGTCATGTTACCACGCTATTTATGGTATTACGACCTGCATTTTGTATTCTGACGAATTAACATCTAAGCTTAATTAGAATCGTCTACCTGAACAGCAACAGATATTTCCATAGCTACATACACATCAAACGAACTAGGTATACATATGTCATTTTTCGGGACTACTTAATGCGAATAAAGTTGTTTTAAGAAGTATTGGCGAACTTTGGGCGGGCTCCGGTCCTGATACAGGTGTGTTGATACAAAGTAGTTGTGTTGAGACAATTAAGAACATATTGGTCGTAATTTGAAGTACAATGTAGATGATCGGATGATATTTCCTGTTCTCCGGATATGTGCCGATAGTTCCCGTCTATTCTCATTGTTCATGCAACCTAACATTATGAAATCTTTTGATATGCTGAATTAAGTTATAGGCTGATAGTCACGGTATGACGCTCACATTTAACTAGGATTAAGGTATTTCTTGTATTCTAATTCTGTAGAACGTAATACCCTCTCGAACTGAGCCAGTTACGTACCGATCTTGTTTTAAATTACTCATAAATCTGACAGAAAAAATAACCCCACTACAATGAAACCTACAATGTGGTCTTTATACACAAAAATATACTACAAGGGGATAATTTACATAAAAAAACACACGGGAGAGTTATTGTACAAGAATAATATATACATCACCCTCATATAGGTATTGAAGTAATATGCTTTAAAGTAAAAACATTTTAAAACGATTGACATTCTCCCGGGGTATCATCTTACTTTTGTCACCCTGTAGCTTTAACATAGCTTTTTACTTGTACTCTTAATAGCTAATACATGTATCTTTATGTAAAAACACGCGTTTTACAGATATTTCATACAGACTTACCTTCAACGAATTATAGACATATATCCCAAGTAAGAGCACTTGTGCGTTAATCCAGAAGTATCACTTAAACTCTGCAGGTACGATAGCACTGCACACTGCACAGGTCTCTAGATCACATCATCAAAACATGTTGCATTTCTGTAAATGTCACACCTCTGGAAGTGAACACCTGTCGGCTGGTCAGGTACCTGTCAGTGATCGTCTCGTACACACTAAACCGTGAGTCGGAAGGCCGGGAAGTAAGATCCGGAACATTAGATGCAATGGAACAGTTGTGACGAGCTGTGTTAGTGTCCAGCTCCACTAACGGACGGGGATATACATCGATTATACATATCGAGTTATGTAACACTCTGCAACATCATATCATGTCCTCTGACGGATGGCGTGGCGATCACTCTAAGCAACTTAAAATACCATCGGTAATTTCCAAAACATGACACGCCTGTGTCGGTTAACAACTGCCGCAGGCTCGCGTGATTTGCATGTCACATTTCGTGTACCTATTTCTTAACTTTTATATATATGTCAGTTCAACATACACTGGTATGAAGAACCTGTGCTTCGTAGTCGGGGGTCACAATGTGCCCGAGAACGTTATTCAAGCACCAAATCTAATAGCATTCGGAAACCGCATTGATGATTTTTGGGAAAGTGATGAAAGGAGATTCACAACAACATTGGAGTGACGTCACATCAAAAAAAATTTATTTAAAGAGGCAGATATATGCCTGCGTTCAGAATGCCTCAAACGTCACAGTCAGGTACTGGTTTTTTTACGATGTAGCCTCCCAAATGTCACAGACAGGTACTGATTCTGTACGATGTAGCCTCTCAAACGTCACAGACAGGTTATGATTCTGTACGATGTAGCCCCTCAAACGTCACAGACAGGTAATTAGTTTGTACGATGTAGCCCCTCAAACGTCACAGTCATGTACTGATTCTGTACGATGTAGCCCCTCAAACGTCACAGACAGGTAATTATTCTGTACGATGTAGCCCCTCAAACGTCACATTTGTACGATGTAGCCTCTCAAACGTCACAGACAGGTACTGATTCTGTACGATGTAGCCTCTCAAACGTCACAGACAGGTAATGATTCTGTACGATGTAGCCTCTCAAACGTCAAAGACAGGTTATGATTCTGTACGATGTAGCCTCTCAAACGTCACAGACAGGTAATGATTCTGTACGATGTAGCCCTTCAAACGTCACAGACAGGTAATTATTCTGTACGATGTAGCCTCTCAAACGTCACAGACAGGTAATGATTCTGTACGATGTATCAGCTGCAAGAAAAAGGTTAGATAACTTACGTACGGCGTCAAGTTATGTGTGAAGACAGTTAAAGACTTTTGACTTAAAACATATTTATTTTCCAAATGGGTACAAGGAATTTGGCACAAGCTATTGCAACTTATGAAGCCATCTCCCATCAACATTTCAATACCAAGTGATTCAAATCGAGAGACAATTACAATTAATACAAGTTAAAGGCAAAACTACATCAAGCAATGAGCTATATTGTAACTTTCATACAGATAACGTTTCTGGCGCCAGGTACACACAGTATTTGGCAATTTTATTCTCTGATTTTATTAACATTTTTTTACCTATTGAAACACTTAGTACACACATTCACGATTCCAAGCTAAATTTTACATGCACTAGCGTACGACCACCGGACGGCCGAGGGGATATACCGTTCTAGCGTACCACCACCGGACGGCCGAGGGGATATACCGTTCTCGGTGGTATGATATACATGTATGTACAATTATATACATAAACACATTTCTTCATTAACACGTAAACAATTACTCCCTGTGAACATACATAATCAATTTAGCATTAATCAAGTCAATATATTCAATATAAGAAAACATTAATGCCAAAGTCCGGATCGATTGCCAAAACAATCCATCGAGATCCGTCTTGTTACGGAGAGGTTGTGACTTTATAGCGGGCCAAATAAAAGCCATTCATCATAAATCACTTTTTGTTGGTTGAAACGCTTGACGGAGCCATAAGAATCGATCGCGGTGTGAAATCGATCGCCGTATTGCCTGGACCCGGTCATCTGCGGGATACACCCCACCCATATCGGGTAACAGGAAGTAGGGAGGACATCCTTCCCCACAGAGATCGATTGAGACCAATATATTCATGTATAGTACGTACGTATCAGGAAACGTCAAGGTGGCTTCCCGCTAACTTTCGCCAATTTTTCAATATATATCAAACACATAAAGCGCTACAGTAAGTATAAGACAAGTATTTAAATCTTTATAAACACCACCAGTGAAAGCTAAGCTTTAGACTTAAATGTAATCTGCCACAAAGCCAGCATTTAGTCTATGAACTAGCACCTGTCAAAAAGCTAGCATTTAGTCTATCAACTATCACCTGTCAAAAAGCTAGAATTAAGTCTATCAACTATCACCGGTCAGTAAGCTAGCATTTAGTCTATCAACTATCACCGTCCAAAAAAACAGCATTTAGTCTATCAACTACATGTATCACCCTGTCGAAAAGCTAGCATTTAGTCTATTAACTATCACCGGTCAAAAAGCTAGCATTAAGTCTATCAACTATCAATGTCTTAAAGCATGACACATTCTGAAATGCTTAGTCTGAAAGTAAACTTGCTCTAAAATGTAGCTAATGAAGAAACCGCCTAACCTTTGTAATTCAGTTTATAGTTGGTTGATATCATAGGGACCTGCTCTCAATGTATTTTGAGTTATAGTCATTTTACAAGTTTATGTAAACGCCAGCTCATGCCACGAGTTTACGAAAAAGTTGGAAAACAGACATCGACTTTTTCTGCTATCATGTCTCCGCGAACCCACAGTTCCTTTTGTTCCGAGTTTTTTGGTATTGTTGAACCGCGGAACCCGATACCCGGCACTAACAGTGTCTTCCCGGTTGTTTCATTATAGGTTCGGGTTTTCGCGGGGCTGCTTTACATCACGAAACACGCGATCGACACTTTTACTCAAATGCCATATTTTTGTGTTTAGAGTGGCACGGACCTTTTATTATTTGTCAACATATTCAGATTTCCTGGTAACATTGACATGCTATATTTGACAGAGGAATGTCCACACGGCTACGGTGTCGTAGTCGCGCATCTACGATGTAGCTGGAATGTTGGGGGTGAATCGTTCTACCACGTGTCTGTCATAACGGGGTCCTGATGACGTCGCCTACTCAGTTTGGAGGTCTAAGACAGCGCATTACGTACAGACTTCTTATGTCACAGTAGTCACTTAATCATCGATGATTTATCAATTAGTTCGTGCCCGAATATCAATATTGCAAGTGTTCCCTACGGCGAATTCACTTCCGGGACGGCTCTGTCGTGAAGTCACGAGGTATGGTGGGCACTCAACGTTTTAATTGACAAAATAGATTTCTTGAATTCTTCAAAACAAGGAGGTTATAAAGTTGCATTTGTATATATTTAAACAAAAACGCTTAAACTAGTCTGTTATCACACTATCTTTGGAAGTGGATGAAATCAGAGATTGTGATTCCAGTCCAGCAAGCGGCGGACGATGTTCCGTGTTCTATTTGTCCCGTGTCTAATAGGAATCATTATTCGATTGTTAATAGTAATATATTACTATTCATTAAAAAAAAATCGTTAAGTTTCAAAATTGAATTTCACGAATCACCATAAACTACTTAGTAATTCTAAGTTCATGATTTAAAACAGTACCGCGAACAAGTAATATCTAAACAATTAAATTACTTCGCGCGAGGAGTAGGCTCCCGTAATTACTAGTATGTTGTTTTTGTATACAATTAATTAACCATGGTTTCCCGCAAACCTGGACTGATCACATTACTTTTGTTTAAAAAACTTACTTAGGAGTCCGTTGTTGGTCAGCACATTCCTCGGTGTTCACACTAATGAATTGTTGGTGGGCTGTTGGTAACCTATATATACAGCTCTGTAAATGGTGTTATGTGGAATCCCAATCAGTTAATCAAGTCAAAGCATGCTCCGTTTATGTGTTAGAATTTGATGAGTGAGCACTGATTGCGTTAGCACTCGACTTATACATGGAGAGCTTTCCGCACAACATGTTTATAGAACGAGAGACAAAACAGAGATAGTTCTGTCACGAAATGACCATTACAACACATACCAATACATGTATAGCATTGTACGATACAAAATACCAACAAATCAAACTCGGTAAGGCTGGCCCTCACTGACGTCATCACTGGACCACCGTTCCTGTGGGTGTTCATGACACGTATCACAAAACAATAAATCGCTTTTCATTGAAAAATATTGTGATTTGATGAACACATACATGTATCTACAAATACTGTGGTTTGATGTTTTCTTTATTGTGATGTACATAAACTAGATAGTTTTGTTTAAACTGACACGTAGCTAGTACTTGTTTACAGTCATAGAAATGCTTTTATCGACGGTCGGTGTTAAGTCTGACGCTGTTGTGACAGTTTTAGATACTTATTACCATACATATTTCGTATGATCTGACAGGTGAACATTTTTCTATTCGAAGTAAATAACATTTGACCGATGCACTTACGTCTCCACCTATCTGTTGTTTGACTTGTGTGAATGTTTTTGACTCTTTAAAAACGCAAGAGAACTAGGTCTACTTGTAATTACGGTTAGACCTGTTGACTCTGGGAAATAAAAAGAACGAAAAGTAACGTGGATTTGAGGTAAATCACAGCTAATTTACGTATGTACCGAAGCAGATTTGAGGTAAATCACGGCTAATCTAGCTATGTACCGAAGCAGATTTGAGGTAAATCACGGCTAATCTAGCCTATGTACCGAAGCAGATTTGAGGTAAATCACGGCTAATTAGCTATGTAACGAAGCAGATTTGAGGTAAATCACGGCTAATCTAGCTATGTACCGAAGCAGATTTGAGGTAAATCACGGCTAATCTAGCCTATGTACCGAAGCAGATTTGAGGTAAATCACGGCTAATCTAGCTACATGTATATACAGAACTGGAATTAATATCTATCTGAGGAAAGAATGTCCTCACAGGTAAACAAGTAAAATACTAATGGTCCAAACAACCTTTAACATATAAATTCGTTTCACGCACTCCAGTTTTAAAGACAAACTTTAAAATACTCCCATAAATCCTGTTTTTTAGTTAAGGTATAATTCAGAGAAGTTTCTGTAAGAATAGTTTTACTGCGTCAGTTAAAATATATTTCAGACGTAGTAATAAAGCTTGTGGCTTTGGGACGTGTATCCGGCTGAGGTTAGCGGCACCGAGACTTGGGCCGTGGTCATAAAGTTTAGCAGCCCCACGATATCGCTTGGGCCGTGGTTATACAGTTTAGCAGACCCAGAACATCGCTTGGGCCGTGGTTGTAAAGTTTAGCAGACCCAGAACATCTCTTGTGCCGTGGTTATACAGTTTATCAGCCACAGACCATCACTTTGGCCGTAGTTATAAAGTTTAGTAGCAACAGAACATCTCTTGGGCCGTGGTTATAAAGTTTAGCAGCCACAGAACATCTTTTGGGCCGAAGTTATACAGTTTAGCAGACCTAGAACATCGCTTGGGCCGTGGTTATAAAGTTTAGCATACCCAGAACATCTCTTGTACCGTGGTAGTCCGAATTATTCTGACGTTTTATCGACTTTTTTTCATATCGGTCTGTCGTCGATTAACGTCAGAACTCCGTCCCTCTATAATATGCGGGAAATATGCGACCCGCGCCCGGAGCGCACTTCAAACTGATATTTTAGAAACAAATCGTCATTTTCAGGTTGTCTTGGATATAGACCCCTGTTACCAGGAAGCCCTTTGTACATGTTGTACATGCCAGGTTGTCTTGGATGCCAGGTTGTCTTGGATGCCAGGTTGTCTTGGATATAGACCCTTGTTACCAGGATGCGCTTTGTACATGTTGTACATGCCAGGTTGTCTTGGATATAGACCCCTGTTACCAGGAAGCGATTGGTACATGTTGTACATGCCAGGTTGGCTTGGATATAGACCCCTGTTACCAGGAAGCGCTTTGTACATGTTGTACATGCCAGGTTGTCTTGGATATAGACCCCTGTTACCAGGAAGCGCTTTGTACATGTTGTACATGCCAGGTTGTCTTGAATATAGACCCCTGTTACCAGGAAGCGATTGGTACATGTTGTACATGCCAGGATGGCTTGGATATAGACCCCTGTTACCAGGAAGCGATTGGTACATGTTGTACATGCCAGGTTGTCTTGGATATAGACCCCTGGTACCAGGAAGCGATTGGTACATGTTGTACATGCCAGGATGGCTTGGATATAGACCCCTGTTGCCAGGAAGCGATTGGTACATGTTGTACATGCCAGGTTGGCTTGGATATAGACCCCTGTTACCAGGAAGCGATTTGTATATGTTGCACATGCCAGGTTGTCTTGGATATAGACCCCTGTTATCAGGAAGCGATTTGTACATGTTGTACATGCCAGGTTGTCTTGGATATAGACTACTGTTACCAGGACGCGCTTTGTACATGTTGTACATGCCAGGTTGTCTTGGATATAGACCCCTGTTACCAGGACGCGCTTCGTACATGTTGTACATGCCAGGTTGTCTTGGATATAGACTACTGTTACCAGGACGCGCTTGGTACATGTTGTACATGCCAGGTTGTCGTGGACGCCAGGTTGTCTTGGATATAGACCCCTGTTACCAGGAAGCGATTGGTACATGTTGTACATGCAAGGTTGTCTTGGATATAGACCCCTGTTACCAGGAAGAGATTGGTACATGTTGTACATGCCAGGTTGTCTTGGATATAGACCCTTGTTACCAGGAAGCGCTTGGCACATGTTGTACATGCCAGGTTGTCTTGGATATAGACCCCTGTTACCAGGAAGCGTTTGGTACATGCTGTACATGCCAGGTTGTCTTGGATATAGACCCCTGTTACCAGGAAGCGTTTGGTACATGTTGTACATGCCAGGTTGTCTTGGATATAGACCCCTGTTACCAGGAAGCGCTTGGTACATGTTGTATACTTATGTAATTCGTAATAAAAAGTCACTGTTATGGTATTGCTTTCAAGGGGACCGTAAGTAGGCTCCGTTGCCCTCTATTCGGCCTTACGATTGGAACAAACAGGCCGTTGCTAGACGCCATTGGCACTAGATCATTTCCAAACACCTCCGTACTAGCAGGTCACGCTATTGACACTAGATCATTACTGAACCCCTCTATACTAGTAGGCCACGCTGTTGGCATAAGATCATTACCGAATCTTAATGTATTTGGCACAAGGTAATTACTAAAAGAGGTTTAGATTTGCACTTTCTAGTTTGACCGTACGTAATATTACTAGGCACAAAGCTAGTAATCCCCTGTCACCGACAAATGTAAACAATCTCGAAGAAACTGCAACGAATGTGCTGGGTGAATCTGTATGGGATTTGGCCGACCTTCAGTGATTGGCGAGCTATATAAAGTGACATTACTGTATATAGTTGATAAACAGTGTATCAAGCAGTGTTTTCAGGGTCTGGCGCTCGAACGATTTTCCCATCGCTCGCCCGGTGATAAAATTGAGGGATATACGAATATGAGGAAGCTTTAGTTCGCGTCCCCACAAACTGTTAATATCACGGAAGTGATCTAATAAATCTAAAGCTTAATCTAATAAACAATCCAAACCTCGATTTGAAGTAATGGGCAGACAAGTATGTTTGTGATAAACATGCACTTTAACTTCGATCCAGGAAATATAAGTTCTCTCATTTTGCCAATACATATTTCAATTTACCAGAGTCAACGACGATCATTCAATCGTCCCTGGAGGCATACAGCTCTGTTTCATTTCACAAATATCATGTACATTTATGTTATATGTGTCGCTCTGAAATGGAAATGAAAATATCACAAAAGACTGGCAGTGAGGTTTCAAGTAGTTTTTAATGTCGTGGTAGGTGGAGCGAACCAATTTCTTTCATATACAATCTCATATATTTTCAAACAAAAATTGTAGACGTAGTTTTGATCGAGGATAGAGTACATAATTTGATCCATATAAAAGCTAAATGATCTATATTCATGATGGGCAGACCAGAATATATATATCCGACTTCTGTCATCCCCTCCCCGCCTGGTGGGATCAAAAGACCTGATCCATAAAGACGGACCCATCTCATTCTTTGGGTTATCTTTTCAATGTTCCCAAAGCCTTTCACGAGTTTACCTTATATATGAAAAGGAAACGAATGTAAGATACCATAGTAAAACTTGTAATTTATTCTGACAAAATATTAAAACAAGAAGAGGTCATTGATCCTGTCAGTGGTTAAATCAGAAAGGGAGTCTTCCTCGGAAATAAAATAATCTCCACATTTAGCATACTGCTTATTTCATTGAAGGCAATTGTTTCCGGTGATGGGTTTTCCACGCATCAGTGAGAGATTTTCCTGAGTGACACTATTTAAAGCTAGTAAACACAGGAACCGTGTCGATATATGAAACTCGTCAGGGAAAAGAGCAAACGGGAAAGACTACGTTTTAGATTTCGATATGACTGTCTACCTCTAGCCATGAAAACTGGCCGATACGCCAAACTTGTGATTTTACTTCAAGAATGCTTATGTAAGATATTTACAAAAATAAAATAATACTTTTCATTTCAATACAGAATTTTCATGAGGAATAGTGTTACTCAGGAAAAATAATTGTAGAGAGAATGAATCACACTTTTTAATTGAATGTAATGTCTATAATTACATCAGCTCATTCTTATTCCATGTATCTAATTACATAAGATTTGATTTTGCAAGTCTAGATAACGCAGACAATTTGATTACCATAACGTCTTCCGGGGAATTACAGATTACACGCGTAAATCACTCGCACTTGTTACCTATCATCCCGGGGTCAGTCAGAAACCGTGTTATTGAAAGGAAGTTTTCCCCTCATCTAAATATTTGTTTGTTTACTTTCTTTTCATTTTTGTTTTTATTTAAATTACATCAGCCTTAAATAATTAGCTACTAAGTACTTGTAGTGTGAATTATACACGTCAGAAGACCTCGCCGGTAGGGCTCTCCCCAATCCTTGGGAATCTTAATTGCATTTAGAGATAGAGCTAGAATATTTCAACTTCTTTCTTTTTTAAATGTTTAATTACTTAGAAATATATTCGTATAGGAAGAAAACACGTTAAATGCAATAAATGTAAAAAACCCGTTTTAATCATCACATTTTGTACAGCACTTGTTCGGTTGGTGCTGTCCCAATCATAACCTCTCTGGACTGAAATCTACGATACTTTGGGTACGTTTAATTTATTAACAAATTACACATTATAACGGTTTAGATATTTTTAATAAAGAATAAGTTTTAGGTATTTTATATGGAACATGTTTGGTCCCTGATATTTAGCTGTTTCTATGCTATGTAACAGTACTTTTTAATGTATTCATGTAAATGTGACATATAAAAGCTAGAAAAAAGCATAGCTACATGATCCAAAACCAAACACGGAATAGCAAAAGTGTACAAACCTGGCAAAAGAATAGCATCAAACTGACGACGATGCTGAGGAAACTGACATCATCGTAAACTTCCTTAGAATCGTAACCACGAAAAAGCCTCTGAGGATATTCAAAATATCGTCAACAATAAAGTGTTATAAAAATGTCCAAGTTCCAAAGTAACCGTAGAAAAGAGCGCCAAAAATAATAGATAATCTCAATAATGACAGGACTACCCACCACACACCATTTATTAGCAGTACTTAACAAATAGACAGGGAAGTGTATATGGACTACAAAAAGGCTTTTGATACCGTCCCAAATCCAAGACTTTACACTGGAGAATTACAGTAGTCATGACGTCACTGGTGTATCGGATACATAACTTTCTGTGTTTCTGTGGTTGGTCGTAAGCCGGAAAGCTTTAGTTTATTCTGGTAGGTTTACATGTAATACATGTACTAATTTAAGTATACATTAATGTTGTAGCCAAACTTGTAAATTTGTTACGTGATATGTAAATTTGTTACGTGATATGTAAATTTGTTACGTGATATGTAAATTTGTTACGTGATATGTAAATTGTAAATTTGTTACGTGATAGGTAAATGTGTTACGTGAAATGTATATGTATTAGGTGATGTGTACATTTGTTACGTGACATTTAAATTGTAAATTTGTCACATGATAGGTAAATGTGCTACGTGAAATGTATATGTATTAGGTGATGTCTAAATTTGTTACGTGATATGTGAATTTGTTACGTGATATGCAAATTTGTTACGTGACATGTAAATTGTAAATTTGTCACGTGATAGGTAAATGTGTTACATGAAATGTTAATGTTTGAGGTGATATGTAAATTTGTTACGTAATTTGTAAATTTGTTACGTGATGAAGGGTTCTTTACGCCACCTTTACTTTTTCGTTGTATTCTAAATATGTTTCGGAACAATTTTGACATAGACTTTTCATTCTTCCTTTAAGTCCCACTGATATAAGTGCTTCCTTTCTTAGTATTTCTAGTGGTTGGCCGTAGCTTCGTACAATAATGTACCTACTGATGGACTAACAGTCTCCGGGGTTGGTCGAACGGTCCCTGAGGTTGGCCGTAGCCTCGTACCTACTAGTGGACTAACAGTCTCCGAGGTTGGCCGTAGCCTCGTACCTACTGGTGGACTAACAGTCCCCGAGGTAGGCCGTAGCCTCGTACCTATACTAGTGAACTAACAGTCCCCGAGGTTGACCGTAGCCTCGTACCTACTAGTGGACTAACAGTCTCCGAGGTTGACCGTAGCCTCGTACCTACTGGTGGACTAATAGTCCCAGAGATTGGCCGTAGCCTTGTACCTACTGGTGGACTGACACTCCCCGAGGTTGGCCGTAGCCTCGTACCTACTGGTGGACTAACAGTCTCCGAGGTTGACCGTAGCCTTGTACCTACTGGTGGACTAACAGTCCCCGAGGTTGGCCGTAGCCTCGAACCTACTGGTGGACTAACAGTCCCCTAGGTTGGCCGTAGCCTCGTACCTACTAGTGAACTTACATTCCCTAGGTTGGCCGTAGCCTCGTACCTACTGGTGGACTAACAGTCCCCGAGGTTGGCCGTAGCCTCGTACCTACTGGTGGATTTACAGTCCCCGAGGTTGGCCGTAGCCTCGTACCTACTGGTGGACTAACAGTCTCCGAGGTTGGCCGTAGCTGGAGTTATTATTCAGCAGGATTTACATGAATACTAGTTTAAGTATGAATTATATGTTTTAGCCATAAGTAATACAATTGTAATGTTATCAAGGGTGTCATAGACATCTTATTTTACCTACATTGTATGTTGCGTAACATCTTTGACATTTTGTTTTTACTTTTAATATAGTTGATGAGGCCTAGATGTAAATAATGGACATATTGGGCTGTTTAATGTTTATTTTGATCATGATTTTGACGACTACTTTAACTCATTCACCCCTAAAGACACAAATTGAACTTTTCCAATTCAAATGTTGGAATAGTTCATTATGAAAATTCAGAAGTGATTTAGTTAATACATGGAAAAACACTTAGTATAAATGATAGGGCCTTTCTCCTTGGGGAAGCATAAGGGACGTTTCGATTGAGCTGGCAACGTTATATAGCGTCCATTAACTCGTGTCTGTTTTACCGCACTACTTCCTTATAGACGATCATATACTGGATTTCGGTCTTTTTTTTCTAACATTAAGGATATATTTTCAGTCAGTTATAAGTTTTCTCCGCCGTTTGTGCCGGTGCTTTGACAACTTTGGCGCAATATTGAAAGCTGGTCTCCCCATTTGCCGTAAAGAGCAGTCACTTTGTAGCATGTAAGACAGACGACGCTGAGCCGAGTCGATACCGATAGCACGGGACGAATTCGAACTCTCCAGTCAAGTGGCCTCGGTTATTTTTGGAATGACTGAGGAAATAACTTATATTCTCGTGTGGTCGATGGCCGTGCTGCGGTCCTGTCGGCGGTGCCCGGCTGTGGGTAGCGGGAATGCGACGTCTATAAGGCTAAATGTTTTATGAGGGTCGGGACGATTACATGGGAACCGGTTACAGAATCGCGTGCCGCCCGGGACACGTTGCCCTTGATTGCTGACATAGGCTGCAGGAAAACACCATCATCAATTTATATATATCAGCAACATCACTTTATTGGCGTATCTTGTACTTTTGACCCAGCTACATATGTATCGTTGATATCGACGTTAACCTCTGCTAACCGAGGACGCGGTAGCCGCCATTCATGGTGCTTCTGACAAAAATTGTATTTCGGTAGCTAAAAATACTTTGCAAAGACTATATAATTATTCTTCAGTTAATTTTGACTCTGACTTCCGGGAATATCCTTTCCCATCCTTAGTAACTACATTGGTCGTCTCCGAGGGTATACCCTCCAGGTGAAAAACCTAAAACTTCCCAGTAGGTGACACCAACTTTCTTGTCGACCTTTCCCGGAGAATGGTAGTAACATTCTTATAGGGTGACATTGACATTTTCTGGAGGTTGGTAGTGCCACACTCAAGGGTGACACCGATATTTCCTGGATGCTGTTCTTAACATCCCTATAGGATAACACCGACCTTTCACGGAGGTTGGTAGTGATATTTTTATAGGATAACACCGACCTTTCCCGGAGGTTGGTAGTGATATTTTTATAGGATGACATTGACCCTTTCAGGAGGTTGGTAGTGACTTTTCTATTAAGTGACATTTAACTTTTACGGAGGTTGGTAGTGACTTTCTTATAGGGTGACATTGACCTTTCACGGAGGTTGTTAGTGATATTCTTATAGAAGGACACCGACCTTTCCCCGAGGTTGGTAATGACATTACTATAAGGTGACACCGACCTTTCCCGGAGGTTAGTAGTGGTATTCTTATACGGTGACATTGACCTTTTCCTGAGGTTGGTAGTGATATTCTTATAGAGTGACATTGCCCTTTTCTGGACATAGATAGTGATATTTTGTATAAGGTGACACCGACCTTACCCGGAGGTTGGTAGTGGTATTCTTATAGGGTGAAATTGAACTTTTCCGGAGGTTGGTAGTGATATTCTTATGGGGTGATATTGACCTTTTCAGGAGGTTCGTAGTGACATCCTATTAGGGTGACATTGACCTTTCCCGGAGTTTGTAGTGACATTCTTATAGGGTGACACCAACCTTTCCCAGAGGTTCATAGTGACATTCTTATAGGGTGACACCGACCTTTTCCGGATGTTGGTAGTTATATTTCTATAAGGTGACACCGACCTTTCCTGTAGGTTGGTAGTGACATTCTTATAGGGTGACATTAACCTTTTCCAGAGGTTGGTAGTGGTATTCATATAGGGTGACATTGACCTTTTCCGGAGTTTGTAGTGACATTCTTATAGGGTGACACCAACCTTTCCAAGAGGTTCATAGTGACATTCTTATAGGGTGACACCGACCTTTCCCGGAGATTGGAAGTGATATTCCTACAGGGTGACACCGACCTTTTCCGGAGGTTGGTAGTCATATTTCTATAAAGGTGACACCGACCTTTCCCGGAGGTTGGTAGTGTCATTCCCTTAGGGTGGCACCGACCTTTCCCACAGGTTGGTAGTGCCATTCTAAAGGGTGACACCGACCTCTTCCGGAGGTTGGTAGTGACATTCTCAAGGGTGACACCGACCCTTCCCAGGGGTTGGTAGTGACATTCTCAAGGGTGACACCGACCCTTCCCAGGGGTTGGTAGTGACATTCTCAAGGGTGACACCGACCTCTTCCGGAGGTTGGTAGTGACATTGTTATAGGGTGACACCGACCGTGCACCTGGTTGACATTGTTCCTTCTGCAGGATTGCCATACAACTTTTTTGCGATGTTTACAAACATTTTTCGCTTGGATATCATCGGTTTATGAAATGATATCTCCCTTCTACAGTATTGGAGATTACCTTGACGTTTTTCGCCGTTGACATAGATTATTAGTAGATAAAACAGGACCATCATATCTGGTTCGAACATGTGCCGTTGTATTAAACAACGTGTTTATAGCACGTGCCCGCTGACATATCATACACAGCAATATATAAATGTAGGTCATTACATACCATCTACTGTTTTTAATTAAACAATTAAATGATATGTTATGTTAATTGTGTGGTTAGGAAGACATTAAATAACTGACGGTGTGGACTCCCAATACACACCGTCTATATCAAACACGTAGATCACCAGTCGAACTTAACACAGGGCTTCTAGAAGTTGTAGAAAAGAACCAGATTAAAACGATCTAACACAACGAAGTAAATTCATACCAGGTACAAGTACACGTAACCTTTAATACACGGATATTCGCGGTAAATAAGGTTTAAATTCAAACTTTTGTAAAAAGACATCCACATGCTTTATATTACGTTTTACATTGTATGCTAGCTTTCATATGGGATGTACATTTTACAATTATGAATACGCGATTATGACAGAGCTATTTGGCGAGGTTTGATGTAGGGTGAGAGTTGACATTAAACAACATTATAATCCTAAACTAACATCTAGTCACGCGCTACTCACCTCGGATAGCTTCCTGGGTTTACCTCCAACATCAAATGAGCAAATATCAACAAACCGGACTGTCCGACAAAACACATTCCAACTTCTGACGTAACACAGCGAGGTCTTTTTTACCAGTAATCCTCCTGATATTTACCAGTAATCCTCCTGATATTTACCAGTAATCCTCCTGATATTTACTCTATACACCGGACGCTTAGTGTATAGTAGAGTTCCCACAATGGGGTCCCGTCACCACTTTTCCGGGACCAAGGTTTGAAAGTTGATTTTGGTCAATTTGAGGGTGCTGATCAAAATGAGCTGAGGTGAACCTCGTGAAAATGTGGGCTAACTCAGTCAGACGCGAAAATTCAAAATGGCCGCCACCCGGCGTCTAGTATATCATAAAAGTACATATCATTGCTTCTAGTGTTTTTTTTTATTTTGCTGCCAAAAACCAGGTTAACTGCCAGCTGACTGCAAAGGAAAAGACCAGGAAGACTCCCTTAATGGTTTGGATGCAAAGATTTCCTCTTTACCATTGTAAACCAGATAAAACAACCACTGTAGGAATTTTTTGGTCAATGATTTTGTTCATTTCGTGTGTAACGTCATCGCAACAGCAAGAATCATATGATTGGTCTGGCTTTGCTTTAATTTGTTGAATGTCCTAAGGTCATTTAAGGACCTGCCTCCATTTGTGTTGTGTAAGCGTGCATGTGTGCATGTGTGCCGAAGACGGGGTATATTGGTGGACTTGTCTCCCTGTGATAGCGCGGATCTGATCCCGACTTTATAGTGTTATCTCACTGAATTACCATGTCGAAGGCACCCAGCCCAGCATTCCGTTCGGT
Source organism: Mizuhopecten yessoensis (assembly GCF_002113885.1). NCBI lineage: Eukaryota > Metazoa > Mollusca > Bivalvia > Pectinida > Pectinidae > Mizuhopecten > Mizuhopecten yessoensis. Next base: position 551,234 of record NW_018408136.1, read on the forward strand.
CACATTTTACGTACAATGGGTAAAGTAGTTGTTACTTTCCCCTTAATTCTGATCGTTAAGCAGTGAATAACAACTAAAAATTTTAAGGACTTTGGTATATCCCGGTCTGGGGACAGAACCCATTGCCTTTCGCACCTGGGCGAACGCTCAACATTAAAGCCAAAAGTGAGATGTTGCCAAGCAAGGCGCTAGAAAATAAAAGGTAGTTAGAAGAAGATAGAAATATAATACAGATATCAAATACTGCAATGGGTGTAGCAGATTGATTTTGGTCGCTGTTAAGTCCCCAGATAGAGATTCCAAAAGCAAATCCCCTACAGATCATATGAGGACGGGTGTCTAGGGAATCGCCGCCACAAACAACAAGCAGATAGAAGAGAAAGAAACAGGAAAGATAGGAAGCGAGAAAAAACCTAAAGGGTTGTTATTGGGAAGCAGATTAATTTTGGTCTATTTTATATCCCCGTCGTAGAAGACACGGACGAAACCCTGTACAGGGCCCTCAAATTAGTCGCCTCTTATGGTCATGCATACGGATCCAGCAGACCTATTTTTCCCCCAACCTGCATAGGCTGTTTGGTCAAAATATCATATGTAGATCTTCAGTCATCATCTTCCTCTTTTCCAAGAGTCACTTCATGTAACTTTGTAATCATTACTTTCATCATCCTCATCAAAATCATCGTGCAAGTATTATCTGCTCATGAGTCATGTTTAGCCAAGTCATGCCAACTTCCTGGAAGTGCATTCTTGTTTAACCTCACTGATACACTTCTCCCGTGGATAAGGGGGTGCATTTGGCTTGTTATAATTCAGTTAAATGTTAGCTTGGTAGTTCACATTCAGATTGTAAGAATCAAGATGTGGTGGGATGGGGCACTTGGACTTGTTTTTCATCTCACCCCACTTCAGTGCTCTAGTTTCACCTAAAGATTTACTGATTTTGTCATTGTAGATGTGTCGAATGGTGAATGTGGCCATTTGCTGAAGAACCTCTTTCTTAAAATTGCGTGCCTTGAGAATTTTAGTTTCTCATGTCCTTTGAAGCCAGTATTGTATCACATCTGCTGTGGATATGTAATGGGATTAAGGTTTTAGCTATCTCAACAGAGACAATACCTCTACAGCTAATGATTTTGTTCTTCCATTTCTTACCAAGTGTGTCCTCAAGCTGTGCAGGTTTGGGGAAAATAGGTCTGCTATAATCCCACTGCATGACCATCAGAGGCGATTGATGTGAGGGGGTGGGGTTGCAGAATTGGGGGGTCTCGTCCGTGTCTTCTACAAAGAGGGTATGCCAGAGACCGAAGTTGATCAGCTCCCCACCATTACAACACTTTAGAAAGTTCTCGTTACCTATCTTTTATGTCTTCTTTCTGTTCTAACTACTTGCTGTTTGTGGCGGCGATTCCCTTGGCACCTGTCCTCATATGATCCATTGGGGATTTGGTTTTGTGCCTTCTATTTTGGACATAAACGCGCCCAAATTTATCTGCTACACCCATTGCAATGTTTGGGATCTGTATTATATTTCTTTCTTCTTCTAACAACCTTCTATTTCCTAGCGCATTGTTTGGCAACACCTCATTTTTGGCTTTAACGTTCGCCCAGGTAAGGAAACCAAAATCCTTAAAAATGTAGTTGTTATTCCCTGCTTAAGGTTCAGCATTAGGGGAATGACAACAACTGCTTGACCCTTGTCTGTATAATGTGACAGGACGGAATACTGTGCTTGGTGCCTTCGGCATGGTATTTCAGTGAGATAGCACTATAAAGTCAGCATCAGATCCGCGCTATCACAAGTCCACCAACATACACCGTTGCCGGCACACTTACACACATGCACGTTTACACAACACACATGGAGGCACGCCCTTAAATGACCTTAGCTTTTAATAGGACTTTAAACAATTTAAAACCAAACCAAACCAATCATATGATTCTGGCTGAGGCGAGGACGTTAAACACGAAATGAACAAAATCATTGACTAAACCGTTCCTACAATGGTTGTTTTATTTAGTTTACAATGGTTAAAGATGAAAACTTTGCATCCAAACCATTAAGGGAGTCTTCCTGGTCTTTTCCTTTGCAATCAGCTGGCGGTTAACCTGGTTTTTGAGCGCAAAATAAAATTAAAAAAATATTTTTATCGAGTTATTATGCTAATAAATGAAATCCCTGACCGTCAAAACATATATTTAGACCCAAAAATCATTTGAAACGGACATCTAGAAGCAATGATATGTATTTTTATGGGTGGCGGCCATTTTGAATGTTCGCGTCTGACCGAATTAGCCCACATTTTCACGAGGTTCACCCCAGCTCATTTTGATCAGCACCCTCAAATTGACCAAAATCAACTTTCAAACCCTGGTCCCGGAAAAGTGGTGACGGGACCCCATTGTGGGAACTCTACTAGTAGTGACATGAAGCGGTGACAGTTCCAATCCGTTCTGTGAAATAGGACTGGAGCGGAGATCAGCGTCTCAATCTGTGCCAATGTCTGTGGGAAGCACAACTCTATTGATTGGTTTGAACCACAAATCAATTTGTTTACTCACTTGTAATTCTATAAATAATACACAGATGCACAACCTAAAGTTTGCATCATCGAGTTATTTTGGAATATCTTATATTTGTATTAACCGTCGGCAATATCTGAATGCCTTGACGTGCTACTGTTGCTTGTTATTGACTTTTAAGCAGGATTTTTTTTTTTACATGTATGCGAAAACTTATTCATAACATTAAATGTTATTGATGTATATGTGGCGCTATTATTCGTCTCCACCAAAAACAGGATCATCATGTGTGGTTTTAGCGTAACCAGTGTTGATCAGGAAAACCTGGTTAGGCGTTGTCCTATAAGAATCCGTCTGTTTCAATAGCGCTCATGAAACAACCTCATACATAAATGTACGTAACATAAAATATTCTTTAAGATTCTCAACACAGAGTATACGTAGTTATGTAAGTTTAAGCTAAAACAGATTGATTTAGAACAAGTGGTGTGTTGTAGTGTTACGTATTTTTTACCTAAAGGAGGAAAATGAAGATTGTTCTAATTTGTTTTAGGCAGCTCTCGATATGATTTCGGAATTGGAAATGTGCTTAAAACACGTGTGAGAGTTTCGTGCCTATAAGATAAAACGGATAAAATATTGGATTTCTGGATATACTTGTAACAAGTTTCGCTGTAGGATAAAGACCAGGTCTCAGGGAACCAGAAAGTTACTATATCCCTCAAGCGCTACTTTCACTGTATAATATCAATTACAACCGCTAGTTAGTTAGCATATTCCACATCTGTAAGTGTCAACTTTTAACGGGTTCTCTGGTTTTAATGATGATCGATTCTTAGTTTCATGTGTCAGTATTGTTAAGGAGATACTTGTAGTTACATGTGTCAGTATTGTAAAGGCGGTACTTAGTTACATGTGTCAGTATTGTTAAGGCGGTACTAAGTTACATGTTTCAGTATTGTTAAGGTGGTACTTGTAGTTACATGTGTCAGTATTGTTAAGGCGGTACTTAGTTACATGTGTCAGTATTGTTATGGCGATACTTAGTTACATGTGTCAGAATTGTTAAGGCAGCACATATAGTTACATGTGTCAGTATTGTTAAGGCGGTACTTGTAGTTACATGTGTCAGTATTGTTAAGGCGGTACTTAGTTACATGTGTCAGTATTGTTAAGGCAGCACTTGTAGTTACATGTGTCAGTATTGTTAAGGCG
>NW_018408136.1:561720-573597 GCF_002113885.1 Mizuhopecten yessoensis
CGGTACTTAGTTACATTTGTCAGTATTGTTATGGCGGTACTTAGTTACATGTTTCAGTATTGTTTAGAGGGTATTTGTAGTGACATGTTTCAGTATTGTTAAGGCGGTACTTGTAGTTACATGTGTCAGTATTGTTAAGGCGTTACTTAGTTACATTTGTCATTAATGTTAAGGCGGTACTTAGTTACATGTGTCAGTATTGTTAAGGCGATACTTGTACATGTAGTTACATGTGTCAGTATTGTTAAGGCAGCACTTGTAGTTATATGTGTCAGTATTATTAAGGCGGTACTTAGTTACATGTGTCAGTATTGTTAAGGCGGTACTTAGCTCAAGGTATTTCATTCTAGCTGTGAGTGGGGGAGAACGAGAAGAGATGTAACCAGATGGGGCATGGTTGTCCCCGGGGCTGGTCAATCGTTGAACCACGTCTCTGCTTTCCTGCGTTGGATTCGATTTTGATCAAACAAAGTGCTTTAATAAAGTATATATTTCAATACCTCTTTCAATGTAGGAAAAAATCAAACAAAACGATATTTCCACTCTCAGTATTAAATATAACACTGTTAAGTCGCTGTAAACTATCAGCTGCAGCCTTTCCACATTTTTTTTCTGTGAGGGTATCAATCCCTGTGAACATGTCGTCGTTAGCGGCCCGTCAGAAACATACTTGGTAGGGATGATGATCTATTTGTAATGCTCTCCAGCAGTAACATTTCCGCATGTTTGCTCTAAAGAGAAATATTTATATAGCAAAAGCGAGCACTTCAAAACGCCATGTATAAACGCCAACTTTAACGTTGCCTACCTTCGACTTCACCATGACGCCTAGAATTAAGCTACTTGTGCACGCGCTTAACAGGAAATGGCCGTTACTTTAGCGTCACTTGAAAATCAGATGTGTTTACGCTTAATATGGTGTTTTTATCCTCATCATATATTTTCGTAACATTATAAAAAACTACTACAACAACAAAAAACATAAATACAATAATAAAAAAAGTTTGTTAATTTAACATTGTTAAGAGTTACATGGACAATACAGCACGTGACGCCGTCGAAGTTGAAGCTTGCGTGAGAAACAGTCACGGTTTGTATGACAATAAAATTAATCCATTCCAGGAATGGGCGCGAACTTCGATCGCTGACATATACTACTTTGTATCTACTTTTTTTTAATATTTGGATTTCCCATTTTGACTTGTAGTGGAAGCACGCCCTAGTTTAATGTACTTAAGCACGACAGCAATTAATGGGAGAGCTGTGATACACCTATACAATCACTGTCGTTACACAGCAACAAGTCAACATTTACGACAATATTAAGAATGAGAAGAATAGAGCTGAAATTAAATAAGAAATAGAAGAAGAACAGTATTCTACAGTGTCGGTAGTTAGTACCAATCCTTGTATAAAACACGCCGATATAGATATACGACCGATTTGTTGTTTAGGAGAAGAACTGGCCGTCCCATTTTGTGTACATTTCTGGTCTGTCTTCGTTTTCGATAACCCAATACCAGACATCGAGATCAGGGAAACTATCGTACATGGTGCTAGATAATGGTACCGAGTGGTCATTGTAACCGATACAATTATCGAAACAGGATTGATAATTGCCGAGGCTGTGTTCAAGAACAGCTTTTGACCGCGTCTGGCACAGAGGTCTAATACATAAATTGAATAATTATGGCATTTCTGGCCCTCTTCTTCAGTGGATAACTAGTTATCTTTCAAACAGACAACAAGCGGTTTTTATCAATGATTCTCTTTCTTCCTTTAAGGCCATAAAAGCTGGTATTCCTCAAGGTTCTGTTCTTGGTCCTCTTTTCTTCCTTATATACATAAATGATATTTCCTGTGATCTTTCCTCTCTCTCTAGACTTTTTGCTGATGATACCACTCTTTCTTATTCGTCCCAAGACTTAAACACAATTTCATCCAATGCAAAATCTGATCTGAGAAAACTTGAAGTTTGGTCCAAAGAATGGCTGATGTCTTTTAACCCTACCAAAACGGAGGCCCTAGTCATCTCAAATCGGCAACTTCCATTCATCCCTGCATTCACATTTAATAATACCCCCATTCAAATAACTAACCAACATAAGCACTTAGGTGTTATTCTTACTAACGGCTGTAAATGGAATGTTCATGTTGAATATATTGTCAGTAAAGTAACCAAATATATAGCAACCCTTCGTAAACTAAAACTTATTTTAAAAAGAAATACATTAGAAAAACTATATCTGGTAGATATAGATTATCGTCCTTAGAACTCGAAACGTGAATTGCCTTAGAACTCAATATGGCCCCGTGACATGCTTTTAGGGGCCCGTCCATTTGGCTGATATATCCGAGTTCAATAAGATTGTCCCAAAGATATAAATTACGCGGGAGCCGCGACAAACAACTCGGTCTGAGAGTTCGGCTGACATCTCATGGTCGTCACCATCCAGCGACGTATCCCTACCATCCATTGGCGAATCACAGCTGGTGATTTGTGTTCTGGTACATACAGTATCTTTAAATGTGTCTTGCTCTCACCGATAGTAAATTCTGAGAGACTTCTTTACCGTACCTCAATTAACTGTTTATAATAACATTTTATATAATGCCCCCATTACGTACAGTAAACAACTCACCTGTTCGTAGGCGGAAGTTTGACAACAGATCGTGTTTTCATTAGCACGCATGCGCTGGATCGTGCGCCATTAGAGAACCTCCATCCGGACAGCTAGCCTATATGTGTCATATAATTGTCATCTGAACATCCAGCACGTTTAAATATCTGCGATAATGACTGACCATCCAGCAGCACGTCTAGTGTATCGACAACAGCGGTCCGACTCCGCAGCCATTGACAGTTTAACTTCCGGTAAACGGGATTGCTTTCTAAAGAGACTCGAAAAGAATAACTGCATGCGTTAAAACAGTTGATTATGGTCATAAATAGACGGACAGAAGTATTGACTCGCTCAACATGTTTATCGTAGCTGTGGTTTGTCTATCAGGAGCGATGACTAGTCCAGGTTGGTATTGATTTCACAAGTGAGCAACAAATATACAGTATCATGAACATCATGGAGCGGGAAATACTGCAGACGAAAGTGGAAGTAAGCGATTGACAATTATACCAGAAACCAATAAAAGACAGGACACAAACAGACCTTTGAAACCCTGTAAGACATCCCCGATAACAAAGTAAGGGCCAAACAAGGACATTCTAAAAGTATTGGTCCGCTATATCATGTGTACATCATGTTTACAGGCGGATATTGAAGGAGGCATTTTTTGCGCTCCAGTTTTCACACGAAACATCCATGTATTTTTTTTTTTGCTTTTCTTAACCCCTCAGTTCTTTTACTTGTAATGTTTAGAATTAAGGTGAATTATTCATAGATAAATTTTCCGATGTACCTCGCACTCGTATTTTTTGTCGTATGCTCCAAGCGGACGCATATGTCACACGCTTATCTCGAATTCACCTGTAATCTCGAATTCACCTGATTTTCACTGAACATCTACTTAAATCCATGTATATTACGATGAGACGTATCGTGTGAACCAGATACTGATTGTGTGAAGTTATCAGCATGTCTAGCTGCACGAGACCAATGCCAACCTCATGAATATGTAAAATGGCAGTATGATTAGGAAAAACTTTAAAACATCGAAGATCATTATCAAGGAGTGTACATTTAATTGGGATATAGGAAGTTTGTGAAAATCAGAGTTCGTACCTGTCCGTCGCATGTTTTTGTTAGTGAGAGTTATGTTATATATGTCCGCGAGATATCTAGAAACTTCAAAATAATCGCATCAGTCTACCTGTGCTGTATGATGAGTATTTTATCAATACCTAAGAGAATATATAGATAGATACTATCAGACGGCGCCTTAATTAACTTTACAGTCCAAGATCAATATTCTCCCACTCTGATGAAATTATTTTGATTCTTTGTATAGCAAGTTAGAACCGAGTATTGTTCTTGGTAAAACAAACCAAAGGTTCTGAACGGGGAACTTGGAACAATAATATACTTCAAAAACCAAGTAGCGTGTACATAGAGACCAGGTAACGTATTACCTGGACATGAACATACAGACCAGGTAACGTATTACCTGGACATGAACATACAGACCAGGTAACGTATTACCTGGACATGAACATACAGACCAAGTAACGTATTACCTGGACATGAACATACAGACCAGGTAACGTATTACCTGGACATGAACATACAGACCAGGTAACGTATTACCTGGACAATTACATACAGTCCAGGTAACGTATTACTTGGACAATTACTTACAGACCAGGTAACGTATTGCCTGTGTATTCAGTAAGTATGTCCTGTGATTACCTTTGTATTACAGCACTATTTTTTGTTTATCAGGTACGGTATATCCTGTGAGGAAATAGGGCTCGTCCCAGTGATGACAGGGTAATATCATGTTACATGTTCTCTAGTAACAACGCCTTCGTCACAGACAATTATTGGGTGACTCAGATGTCTGCAACATAATCATGTAGCTCAATAGTATTAAAAGTGCTGCTTAGAATGAAGCCGTTCCATCAGCTGATAAGTGGTCTTGGTATAAATAATGTAAGACCTGTTTAGTACAGACTGGTATAGATCAAGGTACCCCAAGGCGAGTTGGTACAGAGGCTGGCTAGGATACTCCAGGGCAGGATCTCGCACTACAGTAGGACGTCAGGGACGTGATGTACGTAGATTTCTGCACGGTATGCTCAATCGGGGCGACAATCACGACAACGCCACGAGTAATGTACCTGATGATCAGTAGATGTGTATAAGTGTGAAGTACACAAATATAGAAACAAACATTGTTTTGACCGTAGTGACAGGCGGACAGATAATGGATTTAATTTTGAATAAAATATCCAGAAAAATGAACCATTTAATGTGTGATTTTAGTTTTAGCGGATATAAGTATATATAGTTATATTACTGCACATTTCTGTTGTTTTCCTTTGTAACAAAATGAAGACGTTATTCCATTATTAGCTTAAATGAAAATCTGACCGACATTTTGTTCTTTAGTGAGTTGTGCAGTTGTGGCATTATTTTTGTCAAAACTTGAGTGGTCAATACGTGTATATTGCCCCAGTGTGTTCTATAATAATGATTTCTGACAGAGTTCGGAACAAGAAAAAGAATGTTGCCTGGCATAGTCTGTCCCTTAGCACTGTTCTATTAACCAAACTAGCGTACCCACCAGGTAACTACCACTATATCACGTAAGAGCTGTAGTTTCTGCTTCTCGCCTACTCCTTACATGGTATTTGGCAATGAGCAATGGAAAATCAGACAATTTTCAGACGTAGTCGAGTGGTAATCTCTGACAATCTCGGACGTAGGCGAGGGGTAATCTCTGAAAACTCCCAATGTAGTGGATGGGTCATCTCGGACAACTCCCGACGTAGGCGAGGGGTAATCTCGGAAAACTACGGACGTAGTGGAGGGGTAATCTCGGACAACTCCCGACGTAGTCGAGTGGTAATCTCGGACAACCTCGGACGTAGGCGAGGGGTAATCTATGAAAACTCCCAATGTAGTGGATGGGTCATCTCGGACAACTCCCGACGTAGTGGAGGGGTAATCTCGGAAAACTACGGACGTAGTCGAGGGGTAATCTCCGACAACTCCGGACTTAGTCAAAGGGTAATCTCGGACAACTACGGACGTAGTCGATGGGTAATTTCCGACAACTCCGGACTTATTATTCGAGGGGTAATCTCGGACACCTGTGGAGGTTGTAGAGGGGTAATCTACACGATTTCGGGCGCAGGTGAAGAGTCAGCTCGGGAAAGTCTTGACGTGGTGAAGGTTATTTCGCGGGGACTAAACAAAGTTATCCAGATGAACCTTTTACTCAAGATGACGTTGAATTCAAGATTGCGGCGCGCAAGTCTTCAACGGATCGCCGCTTATTAGATGGCGGCCTACGGTTATCCTATTTCAGGCTTACTAGATGTACATTTGAAAGTACATGCTTTTACTTTAGATTACGTAATCTACCTGACGGTGTATTTTACCAACACTTGTGAAATAGGCTTATTGTAGAATCTGTTATTTTTGTAAGCTTCTGTTTCATATTTTGACCATTGTGCTACAACACTCTCTTCTGCCGTTAAAACATTGGCCGCAAAGCCAAAATGCAATCATACAGCATCAATTCAATACATACCTCCCCGAATGTTGGAAACATGACACCGCAGCAACATCACAAGGCTCCTCCCTTAAACCACAACCGTACCTGACAACAGCAACACCACTACCACCAACTGTTGAACCCTCGACGACGTTTGTGATCTTTAAATACGGACCTGATGTTTTGAAACGTTGAGACAAAGCATTGCTTTTAACATGTTAAGGGGAGTCATCTGGAGTAACGCCGTGACCGCACCAGTAGTTGAGCAAATACATGATTCAAAAGGCAAAGAAATAGTACCCCTCCCTGGTTTGGTCGAAAGGTCTTTCCTCGTTTTGCTGAACACTTACCAACGTCTGCTATTGTTACCGAAGTTTCCTGTAATGTGTTTCACTGAGCGCTGTCTATACACAGTTTATAACCAACACGCGGCACACACCTGTACTGCTAGATGTACCTAGTAAATATGCAATTAAGGTAGGAAAGGTGAGGAATATTGCCATGTTATCTGGACCTGTACAGGTATTTGTGCCCGCTAAATATTCAATTAGGTGATAGGTGAGGGTTATTGTCTTCGTCGTAATCTACATGACATCCCCGTGAGGTAGGTGTCGGTAGATATACGATTGATAATGCAGCTATTAGTGATAGTTTCAGTGTGGACCACCCACTCCCCAGGTAGGCTCGGGGTGTGGCTATGGAGCAAGAGATGAACCATACCTATTGAATTCGATTTCGATATCTATGACCTAATCACGAGTTTTATACGGTTGGGTATTAACAGATAAAGCCTGATACAATGTTGACTTACAATCCCCCTAGCAAGGATATTAAATATCAGAACAGAACGCATAAATAGTTATCTTCCGTTGAGGTCATTAGTTTGTTATTAATTCAATGGATATGGGTAGTAACATGGGTATTAATGCTACAAAAGTACGTGCGTGCTAAACCACTGTCCGTACAGGGTGCTCAGCGAGGATACATACTGATTTACGGCCGTTTCAACATAGGGAGCCTGAAGTTGGTTCCAAGTTCCTAGTTCCTAGTTCCGTTTATGATAAACGGAACTAGGAACCAGACCCTAGTTCCGTTTAAGATAAACGGAACTAGGAACCAGACCCTAGTTCCGTTTAACATAAACGGAACTGGGAACCAGACCCTAGTTCCGTTTAACATAAACGGAACTGGGAACCAGACACTAGTTCCGTTTAAAATTGAAATAACACTATAATTCGAACTTCGACCAAAATACTAGGTCTGTTTCAGAAAAACATCATAACCAGCCTCTTATAAAATCGACTGGGAACTCAAATCCACAACCTTTCACAGGAAAATTATGACTACCATAGCCTCTATAAAGTAATTGGTCTTATACGGAACTCAGTGTCAGTCTCCAGTTACGTTTTTCCTTAAACGGAACTGGGATCCAGACCCCAGGTCTGTTTAACATCAATGGAACTAGGAACCAGACCCTAGTTCCGTTTAACATAAACGGAACTGGGAACAAGACCGGGGTCCGTATAGTAAACGTATATGTTTTTTTGNTTATAAAATCGACTGGGAACTCAAATCCACAACCTTTCACAGGAAATGTATGACTACCATAGCCTCTATAAAGTAATTGGTCTTATACGGAACTCAGTGTCAGTCTCCAGTTACGTTTTTCCTTAAACGGAACTGGGATCCAGACCCCAGTTCTGTTTAACATCAATGGAACTAGGAACCAGACCCTAGTTCCGTTTAACATAAACGGAACTGGGAACCAGACCGGGGTCCGTATAGTAAACGTATATGTTTTTTTTTGTAATTCTTTCCCTTTCTACTTCGCAAAACGGAAGGTCAAAGGCCCGTAGTTATATCTGAATCAAGGACAGGAATCAGTGTCAGACTCCAGTTACGTTTTTCCTTAAACGGAACTGGGAACCAGACCCCAGTTCCGTATAGTAAACGTTTAAGTTCTCTGTAATGCTTTCCCTGTCTACCTCGAAAAACGAAAGGTCAAAGGCGCGTAGTTATATCTGTATCAAGTACAGGAATCGAACCCACAACCTTTCACACGAAAATTAAGACCACCATAGCCTCTATAAAGTAATTGGTCGTATACGGAACTGAGTGTCAGACTCCAGTTACGTTTTTCCTTAAACGGAACTGGGATCCAGACCCCAGTTCCGTTTAACATAAACGTTTAACATAAACGGAACTAGGAACCAGACCCTAGTTCCGATTAAGATAAACGGAACTAGGAACCAGACCCTAGTTCCGTTTAACATAAACGGAACTGGGAACCAGACCGGGGTCCGTATAGTAAACGTATATGTTTTTTTTGTAATTCATTCCCTATCTACTTTACAAAACGGAAGGTCAAAGGCCCGTATTTATATCTGAATCATGTACAGGAATCGAACCCACAACCTTTCACACGAAAATTAAGACCACCATAGCCTCTATAAAGTAATTGGTCTTATACGGAACTGAGTGTCAGACTCCAGTTACGTTTTTCCTTAAACGGAACTGGGATCCAGACCCTAGTTCCGTTTAACATAAACGGAACTGGGAACCAGACCGGGGTCCGTATAGTAAACGTATATGTTTTTTTTGTAAATCATTCCCTGTCTACTTTACAAAACGGAAGGTCAAATGCCCGTATTTATATCTGAATCAAGTACAGGAATCGAACCCATAACCTTTCACACGAAAATTAAGACCACCATAGCCTCTATAAAGTAATTAAATTATACGGAACTGAGTGTCAGACTCCAGCTACGTTTTTCCTTAAACGGAACTGGGATCCAGACCCCAGTTCCGTTTAACATAAACGGAACTAGGAACCAGACCCTAGTTCCGTTTAACATAAACGAAACTGGGAACCAGACCCCAGTTCCGTGTAGTAAACGTTTACGTATTCTGTATTTCTTTCCCTGTCTACCTCGAAAAACGAAAGGTCAAAGGCGCGTAGTTATATCTGTATCAAGTACAGGAATCGAACCCACAAGCTTTCACACGAAAATTAAGACCACCATAGCCTCTATAAAGTAATTGGTCGTATGCGGAACTGAGTGTCAGACTCCAGTTACGTTTTTCCTTAAACGGAACTGGGATCCAGACCCCAGTTCCGTTTAACATAAACGGAACTAGGAACCAGACCCTAGTTCCGTTTAACATAAACGGAACTGGGAACCAGACCCTAGTTCCGTATAGTAAACGTACATTGTATATATGTTTCTTTTTAATTCTTTCACTGTCTACCTCGCATAACGCGATTTATAAGGAGCATAGAAATATCCTTATCCATATCTTTAGTCACTTTTTTCATTACTAGAGTCAAAATGAGATCTAAAACTTACTTGTGAAACTTTCCAATTGAGCTTTACCACGTTTAATTATCCTACGTGTACTGGCTCTATCTATTTTTTCTACATAGACAGCTCAGATATGATAAAAACCAAGTTTGAAACTACATGTTGGAATTAAGCTGAAGTACGAGCTTTTTTATGGTCACCTTTATTTTAAATAGTCACTGATTAGATAATAACCGTTACAATGAATCAATCATTCTGCTGGGCACGCGTTATATTGGCGTGGTTGCTTTGCGCCAATCCACGCTGCTTTATACACTTTCTATTATTAGCTTATTGTCTATTTCAATGGTTAATCGTATTTTCAGCTGTATTTTTTTAATTTATTTTTTTACATTTTTCGGCATTTACATGTAGGGTGTAACAGTATATAGTTCACCAGGTCCCAATACTGAGGGAAACCAATTGTAACTAGTGTAGGAATGTGCATGTCCGGTGGTGCAAGGAACTCTGGCAGGTGACAAAAAGAGTAAAATTGACTGTATTCTAATCGAAATTTACATCATACCTTTTGCATGAAACAGAAAGATTTTGGGAACATTTTCAACTTTACTAACGATCATCATTCAACTCTTTTACAAGCGCCTATATATATAGCTAACTGACCAGGATCAGGATGAAAGTGTGGATAAAAGTGATAATCTACAAGCTAAAAGCAAACAGGACACACATTTTTATACCATAAATAGTGGACAATTCAACAAAATTATACACAATGGCTTAATAATTCATTTTACATTTTACAATCACTTTGATCATGTCGAGAGTTGTCTTCCTTGAAACAAATTGGAAAATTTTACAGCGGGATTAAATTTACACAATGACAGTTATCTCTAGTAAAAAATATCAGTGATTAAAATTAATAGAAATTATGATATCCAAAGTGACAATTTATTGTTCTTTGATGGAACTAAATTACTCTTAGTCATGTACACTTTGGACATCATTCCACAGCCCGCTTACGCATGGTATATTTACATTTCAGATACATGTGTAACCAGAGGCTATCGCATGGTATGCCGTTCTCACGTGCACCCTCATACGCATTTTCATCGGGATCTTTATATGTTTACAAAACACTATTTCAACAGAGTCAGTGAACTGTATTTATAAAAACGATTGACTCGACAGAGCGTAACTCGCTCGACAGCGAAAGTCGCAACGACCTCGAGCTTGTTAAGTGGTGTAGGTACACAAAACGCTAAGTCCGCTTTCCGTGTGCTTCATATATGACCTTCTTAAAGTCGCCTGGTCTCCTGTCAGTGTCTTTCCGTGAGTCCGTTTCTGTCTTTGTAACGGAATCTTTATTTCTGAAGTACGTGTGATTACACATTTCCCAGCTAATTTTCGATATCGGGTGTTGACATATCATCGTCACGCACATGTATTATTGACTACAATTTACACTACGGTATTGAAATGCCCGATACGCAATACGGAAATGACGACACAAAAATACGGCAAGTAAAATATGTGTATTACGAAGGACGGGAAGTCCTGAATAACTTCATACACGATGAGAACGATTACTCGCTGTCATTACAGCATACAGACACAATCCCCAACAAAGAGTCGGTTTACGTTTGGCTGAAGCATAATAAGAAACTCCCAGTATCAGAAATATGTACACACTTTTTTTCCTTGTCATTAGTGGTCTCGAGACCAATCCAAGACCACAACCTCAGAACTCATATCCATGCGGTGTGTTCAAGAAAGCCTGTAGGTGAAACGTCACGAGTGGTGCCATGCAGCGTGCAATGAAGAGATCAGTGTATTGTATCACATGTGACAAACCAATTGATTGATTGATTGATTGATGGGGCTTTACGTCCTCGTTCAGGTTATAACCGAGCCTAGGACAATAACTTATGAATCGATTATTGTGAGTGATACTAACTCCTTCAAAGAGGAGGGGACGCGATAAACCACTCACACATAAACAAAGCCTACGCATCATAGTGGTGAACTTTCAAAGCAACAAAAACAAGTCTAGTGATGTCGGAGTCTTATGCGATTTCACGTCAGCAGAAATAGTGATCGAGACGGAAACTTGGCTAGATGATTCTGTGTCATCTTTAGAGATCTTCCGAGAGTATCAATGGGGAATTTGAGGATTTCCAGAGGGAGTTTGACCAACTACCAGATAGTGATGTGGATGTGATATGGAACGCGTTTAAAGACAGATGACTGAGTCTAATCGACAAACACGTTCCATCAAAACTCACGTCATCAGCATACACCAATTCGTGTGCGAACAGTGACATAAATCGCCTGAGTAGGAGGAAAGCAATGGCCTACAAGAAAGGTCAGAGCACTAAGACAGAGAAGGATTGGAAAAGAT
>NW_018408136.1:576446-587418 GCF_002113885.1 Mizuhopecten yessoensis
CCTTGCAGCTGTAAACACGTCAGATTTGTTTTCAGAAGCTGAAATCATTAATATAAATTTGTCTTGAGCAAATCTAAGTAATTTCATAACTGATACACCCTTAAAAGCTTTTAACTTTTTGATGTATTGGTTTTGTGCATCCAATTAAGTGTGTTATAGTCATTTGAATAACAAAAACATATCGTCTGATGTCGATTACGTTTTAGATTAATTTTAGAGATATAGTTTGAAGACGCTTCACGATCAGTATATTTCTTTACACACGTGTGCCACGCCACCGGTCATAAAAATTCAATTTATCATAACTCGGTCAATTTTTCAAATATCTAGCTGAAGTTTGGTACAAATAGGTGTATCATAGTCATATGAATAACACACAGGGGCTCGGTTTCGGGATACTTTCGGTTAGTTATAAACCTATACACACCAATAAATAACAGCAACACTTTTTTATCCGGTGTTTATACACATTCTAAAACCTTATACAAAATTAGGGTACTGAGGTTTTTATTTATACCCTCAATTTTTATAAGGTTTTCGAATGTGTATAAACACCGGATTCGAGAAAAAATGTTGCTGTTATTTACTGGTGTGTATAGGTTTATTACTAACCGAAAGTATCCGGAAAATACTAACCGAAAGTATCCTGAAACCAAGCCCCTGTAGAATAACATTTTCTGATGTCGCTTACTTTATAGGTTAATTTTAGAGGTAATATTTGAAGACGCTTCAGGATCTCTACAGCTCTACTCACACATGCGTGGCACCAAAATTTGGTAAAAATATGCTCAGTCGTTTATGACAAGTAGCATTTTTTAGGAAAAGTTGCCGGACGCCGCGCCATGGCATAAGCTCACTTGCTCTTCGGGCAGGTGAGCTAAAAACGTAAACGTTTACTATACGGAACTGGGGTTTGGTTCCCAGTTCCGTTTAAGTAAAAACGTAACTGAGTTTGAATCTCAGTTCCGTATCAGACCAATTACTTTATAGAGGCTATGGTGGTCTTAATTTTCGTGTGAAAGGTTGTGGGTTCGATTCCTGTCCTTGATTCAGATATAAATACGGGCCTTTGACCTTCCGTTTTGCGAAGCGGACGGGGAAAGAATTACAAAAAACGTAAACGTTTACTATACGAAACTGGGGTCTGGTTCCCAGTTCCGTTTAAGGAAAAACGTAACTGGAGTCTGACACTGATTCCTGTCCTTGATTCAGATATAACTACGGGCCTTTGACCTTTCGTTTTGCGAAGTAGACCGGGAAAGAATTACAAAAAACGTAAACGTTTACTATACGGAACTGGGGTCTGACACTCAGTTCCGTATAAGACCAATTACTTTATAGAGGCTATGGTAGTCATAATTTTCCTGTGAAATGTTGTGGATTTGAGTTCCCAGTCGATTATAAGAGTCTGGCTATGATGTTTTTCTGAAACAGACCTAGTATTTTGGTCGAAGTTCGAATTATAGTGTTATTTCAAATTTAAACGGAACAAGTGTCTGGTTCCCAGTTCCGTTTATGTTAAATGGAACTAGGGTCTGGTTCCCAGTTCCGTTTATGTTAAACGGAACTAGGGTCTGGTTCCTAGTTCCGTTTACCTTAAACGGAACTAGGGTCTGGTTCCTAGTTCCGTTTATCTTAAACGTTACTAGGAACTAGGAACTAGGAACCAACTTCAGGCTCCCTTCAACATACATGAATCATCTAAAAAATCTCAATATAGATCCAGTGAAACCTAACCGTAGCAAGTAAGCAGAAGTGTTACAGTGTATTAAAACGTATATATCCTGTGGTACACCCGACCCTCATATATTCTCCGCCCGACCCTCATATATCCTCCGTACACTCAAGGTCAGTGCAATCTGTATGCAGGTTTGACGTATTAAGTGTAGCTGAAACTATCGCTGATCGGGTTTTAGTCTGTGCTGATATTCACAAAATAATAATAATCTATATCTTATATAGGAATTTGTTAAAAACGAACATGTCTCATTAAAATAGTAATATCTCCTCGGTGTCATGTCATTTATCATCATTATTTTAGTATCATTATTATTATCATTCATTTATATGTTATATATTATGCAAGCACAACAACTAACGTTTTTTGGGCACGTGGACAAGATATTTCAAATATCTTATATAATGTCATTAGATACCTGTTTTACAAATGTATGTAAGTATAAATATACCAGACATCTGTATGTAATATACCCATTTCCAAGACATCAGTATATAAAATATTCCGTTTACCAGATATCTGTATGTATGATACCCGTTTACCAGACATCTGTATGTAATATACCACTTTCCCAGACATCTTTATGTATATATGTTATTCCGTTTACCAGACATCTGTATGTAATACACCACTTTCCCAGACATCTTTATGTATGTTTTTCCGTTTACCAGACATCTGTATGTAATATACCACTTTCCCAGACATCTTTATGTAAAATATTCCGTTTTTACAAATATCTGTATGTAATATACCCGTTTAACAGATATCTGTATATCTGTTTACAGTACAAGGTGGAGGGTAGGAATGTACAGTACACGGTGGAGGGTAGGTGTGTACAGAACATGGTGGAGGGTAGGAATTACAGTACATGGTGGAGGGTAGGAATGTACAGTACATGTTTGAGGGTAGGAATTTACAGTACATGGTGGAGGGTAGGAATTTACAGTACACGGTGGAGGGTAGGAATGTACAGTACCTGGTGGAGGGTAGGAATGTACAGTACATGTTTGAGGGTAGGAATGTACAGTACACGGTGGAGGGTAGGAATGTACAGTACATGGTGGAGGGTAGGAATGTACAGTACATGGTGGAGGGTAGGAATGTACAGTACACGGTGGAGGGTAGGAATGTACAGTACACGGTGGAGGGTAGGAATGTACAGTACACGGTGGAGGGTAGGAATGTACAGTACACGGTGGAGGGTAGGAATGTACAGTACACGGTGGAGGGTAGGAATGTACAGTACACGGTGGAGGGTAGGAATGTACAGTACACGGTGGAGGGTAGGAATGTACAGTACACGGTGGAGGGTAGGAATGTACAGTACACGGTGGAGGGTAGGAATGTACAGTACACGGTGGAGGGTAGGAATGTACAGTACACGGTGGAGGGTAGGAATGTACAGTACACGGTGGAGGGTAGGAATGTACAGTACACGGTGGAGGGTAGGAATGTACAGTACACGGTGGAGGGTAGGAATGTACAGTACACGGTGGAGGGTAGGAATGTACAGTACACGGTGGAGGGTAGGAATGTACAGTACACGGTGGAGGGTAGGAATGTACAGTACACGGTGGAGGGTAGGAATGTACAGTACACGGTGGAGGGTAGGAATGTACAGTACACGGTGGAGGGTAGGAATGTACAGTACACGGTGGAGGGTAGGAATGTACAGTACACGGTGGAGGGTAGGAATGTACAGTACACGGTGGAGGGTAGGAATGTACAGTACACGGTGGAGGGTAGGAATGTACAGTACACGGTGGAGGGTAGGAATGTACAGTACACGGTGGAGGGTAGGAATGTACAGTACACGGTGGAGGGTAGGAATGTACAGTACACGGTGGAGGGTAGGAATGTACAGTACACGGTGGAGGGTAGGAATGTACAGTACACGGTGGAGGGTAGGAATGTACAGTACACGGTGGAGGGTAGGAATGTACAGTACACGGTGGAGGGTAGGAATGTACAGTACACGGTGGAGGGTAGGAATGTACAGTACACGGTGGAGGGTAGGAATGTACAGTACACGGTGGAGGGTAGGAATGTACAGTACACGGTGGAGGGTAGGAATGTACAGTACACGGTGGAGGGTAGGAATGTACAGTACACGGTGGAGGGTAGGAATGTACAGTACACGGTGGAGGGTAGGAATGTACAGTACACGGTGGAGGGTAGGAATGTACAGTACACGGTGGAGGGTAGGAATGTACAGTACACGGTGGAGGGTAGGAATGTACAGTACACGGTGGAGGGTAGGAATGTACAGTACACGGTGGAGGGTAGGAATGTACAGTACACGGTGGAGGGTAGGAATGTACAGTACACGGTGGAGGGTAGGAATGTACAGTACACGGTGGAGGGTAGGAATGTACAGTACACGGTGGAGGGTAGGAATGTACAGTACACGGTGGAGGGTAGGAATGTACAGTACACGGTGGAGGGTAGGAATGTACAGTACACGGTGGAGGGTAGGAATGTACAGTACACGGTGGAGGGTAGGAATGTACAGTACACGGTGGAGGGTAGGAATGTACAGTACACGGTGGAGGGTAGGAATGTACAGTACACGGTGGAGGGTAGGAATGTACAGTACAAGGTGGAGGGTAGGAATGTACAGTACACGGTGGAGGGTAGGAATTTACAGTACATGGTGGAAGGTAGGAATGTACAGTACATGGTGGAGGGTAGGAATGTACAGTACAAGGTGGAGGGTAGGAATGTACAGTACACGGTGGAGGGTAGGAATTTACAGTACATGGTGGAAGGTAGGAATGTACAGTACATGGTGGAGGGTAGGAATGTACAGTACAAGGTGGAGGGTAGGAATGTACAGTACACGGTGGAGGGTAGGAATGTACAGTACATGGTGGAGGGTAGGAATTTACAGTACATGGTGGAAGGTAGGAAGGAACAGTACATGGTGGATGGTAGGAATGTACAGTACATGGTGGAGTGTAGAAATGTACAGTACATTGTACATGTTGGAGAGTAAGAAGGAACAGTACATGGTGGAGGGTCGTAATTTTTACAGTACATGTTGGAGGGTTAAACGGTGGAGGGAAGGTACATGATGATGGGTAGAAATCTTCATTACAATGTGGAGGGAATGAATGTATAGTACATGGTGGAGGGTAGGAATGTACAGAGCATGATGGAGGGTAGGAATTTACAGTACATGGTGGAGGGTAGGAATGTACAGTACATGGTGGATGGTAGGAATGTACAGTACATGTTGAAGGGAAGAAATGTACATTACATTGTACATGGTGGAGGGTATGAAGGTATATTACATGGCGGAGGGAAAGAATGTATAGTACATGGTCCGAATGATTCTGACGTTTTATAGACTGTTTTTATATCGGTATGGCGCCGATTAAGTCGGAATAATTTGGACTAGAATGTACAGTACATGGTGGAGGGAAGGAATGTACATATCGGATGTTAGGACGGGACATGGTAGAATGTGTGAAGTGTGCACAAAAAGCAGTAATGTTCCTGACATAAAGGGGATACATGTATATAGAAGGGAGATACGAAAGTCTAAGCTATATCAGTTTATATATACATGTATATAGAAGGGAGATATAAAAGTCTAAGCTATATTAGTATATATATACATGTATATAGAAGGGAGATACGAAAGTCTAAGCTATTTCAGTTTATATATACATGTATATAGAAGGGAGATATAAAACTCTAAGCTATATTAGTATATATATAATATATACATGTATATAGAAGGTAGATATAAAAGTCTAAGCTATATTTGTATATATATGCATGTATATAGAAGGGAGATATAAAAGTCTACGCTATATTTGTATATATATACATGTAGATAGAAGGGAGATATAAAACTCTAAGCTATATTAGTATATATATACATGTATACAGAAGGGAGATAGAAAAGTCTAAGCTATATTTGTATATATATACATGTATATAGAAGGGAGATATAAAAGTCTAAGCTATATTAGTATATATATACATGTATATAGAAGGGAGATATAAAAGTCTAAGCTATATTAGTATATATATACATGTATATAGAAGGGAGATATAAAAGTCTAAGCTATATTAGTATATATATACATGTATATAGAAGGGAGATATAAAAGTCTAAGCTATATTAGTATATATATACATGTATATAGAAGGGAGATATAAAAGTCTAAGCTATATTAGTATATATATACATGTATATAGAAGGGAGATATAAAAGTCTAAGCTATATTAGTATATATATACATGTATATAGAAGGGAGATATAAAAGTCTAAGCTATATTAGTATATATATACATGTATATAGAAGGGAGATATAAAAGTCTAAGCTATATTAGTATATATATACATGTATATAGAAGGGAGATATAAAAGTCTAAGCTATATTAGTATATATATACATGTATATAGAAGGGAGATATAAAAGTCTAAGCTATATTAGTATATATATACATGTATATAGAAGGGAGATATAAAAGTCTAAGCTATATTAGTATATATATACATGTATATAGAAGGGAGATATAAAAGTCTAAGCTATATTAGTATATATATACATGTATATAGAAGGGAGATATAAAAGTCTAAGCTATATTAGTATATATATACATGTATATAGAAGGGAGATATAAAAGTCTAAGCTATATTAGTATATATATACATGTATATAGAAGGGAGATATAAAAGTCTAAGCTATATTAGCATATATATACATGTATATAGAAGGGAGATATAAAAGTCTAAGCTATATTAGTATATATATACATGTATGTCATATGGTAGAAATAAGGAATGATTAAAATGTAAAAATATTTATAGTATGTTTTAGAATTCTGACATTTAAAACTGTTAAAACTTTTTGTTTAAAAAAGGGTTTACGATATATTACGAATGTGAGTCGCTCTTTCGATTTGATGACATATAACTTTACATCTGAATCATCCTTATTTCTTACGAGGGATTCTTCTACTCAGTATTGTAAAATGAATCATCTCTATCAATATTCTAATTCTATCGTTAAAATGCAATTTTACGGCGAGTTTGTTTGGCTAACAAGTAACGTCAGGTTACTAGCTGAAGTTGATGTCATAAGTTTATCATGTAACAAGAGGAATAACTCCTACTAACACCAGGAACTCTTTTATTAGAGAAACGACTTCCGGCTACTTTCAATTTAACTTTGGCGGTAGATTATATGATGTCAGGTTTAGTGTCCTACTCTGACAGCGACGAGGAAAGATCAGAGGAAAAAACCGATAAAAACCCGGCCGATATAAGGGAAGGACGCAATGCCAAAAGGTGTGGGTCCCCAGAGATCAATACAATGACAAAGAGGTCGAAACAATGGTGTGTATAAATGTTTGTGCTATCCTTATGAACCTTTGAGTTTGATGTATTTTTAAGTAACCGAACTGGTATACAATAATTTTTCTTTCTTTTTTATTGGATCAATAATGTTTGAAAGTATTTATTTTGTTCCATTTTGATGCTTTTTATAAGGTCATAACTGGAAAAAATATGTATTAATTATTGAAGATCTACAAATAAAACTTATAGACAGATGCTCTACATTGATCTACTTGGTCATTGATGAACAATTCAGTTATGCTGCATTCGTCCCTCATTTTTAAGTCTTTGTCGGATTCACCCAGTACTTGAAACAAGGTACATGTGGTCCATAGGCACCACGTGCACTGTAACAGAAGAAGAAAATGCATGGTCAGACTGGGATTCACACTCTCTGAACGAACTTGATGGATGATCTACTCATTGAGCTAGCTACCTGCTGCTAGTACATGATCCAGTCTAGTTCTGCTACACTTATTAAACATAGTTGATAACTTTGTAAGTTTATATTTTCGAACTAAATTGTTTCTTAATGTTAAATTACCAGTACTTTTGTTTCCACAGTGTTTTGCCCCTCCCTGACACCATCAGGTCTTTGTTTGCTGAAAAGTCTCGCCCACATCAGGATGACCCTGAGAATCATGGTGGACGGATACGGTCATTTGAGCATGAGGAAGGAAGCTGGGCAACACATATACACATCCCATGTAAGATGTTGTATTGAGCCGTAACAAACCGGCAGCACGATTTACCCATAACAAACTGGCAGCACAATTTACCCATAACAAACCGATAGCACGATTTACCCATAACAAACTGGCAGCACGATTTACCCATAACAAACCGGAAGCACGATTTACCCATAACAAACTGGCAGCATGATTTACCCATAACAAACCGGCAGCATGATTTACCCATAACAAACCGGCAGCTCGATGTACCCAAAAACACCCCAAACCACCCTAAAACACCCAAATCAAAACAAAACACCCCAAAACACACTAAAACACACAAAAAAACACATTTTAAACACACAAAAACATTAAATATACATAGATATTTATATTTCTGCTACCTGACATTATGTAACATAATGATGTTTCCTGTTAATTGTATAGTTATAGTGACGCGAGTAATATTAACTATACATATTTGAGTTACTTCCCCTGCAAACAAGTTTACCGTTTGCCTAAATTATTCACAGAACGATATTTGTTATATAAAATGGTATTTTTCTCACTTTATCAACATTATTTGACATAGGTAGTCTTTGTTTATTTTATATTTGATAAGTGCATTTGCTCTAAAGAGGATATTGTTTGATGTGTTAAATCCGTACTTGTTTTTTTAAGGTTCTGATTATTTCAGTCTATTTTCGTTTGCAGAAAATTAGGTTACTACATTTTAATATTAACTGAATAATATTTAAGTGCCGTCTGTGTTTTTTTGTGGTCTTATTTAGATGTTTTTAGGTGGTTTGGGGGTATTTTTAGGTAAATCGTGCAATCCATAACAAACATATATGCTTTTCTGTTGTTAGGATTATGTTTTGTATTTGATAACTGTTCTGTCTATTACAGGTGACCATGACCCACAATTTGATAACTGTTCTGTCTATTACAGATGACCATGACCCACAATTTGATAACTTAGTCAGAGAATTATTGTTATGTCTACGTCCACTGGACTTCAAGCCAATGGAAAGTTTCCATGTCAGTCTGTCTCGGACTGTGAGTTTACGTCACCACTGGATCCAGTCCCTCACTGACTCACTCCAGGCCAAGGCACGAAACCTACACAAGTAAGATTTCCTGACCATAATTAATAGAGTTATTCCCCTTGGTCTCATTAATGCAATACTACATGCATTCTATGATGTTTTATTGCAAACATTGATCTACCAGGTACATTGAATTATTTCTCCTTTAACATCAATTCCTGACAAATATTTCATATATTTTAACAATTCAAACAACTGCTAATTCAATGTGTGATGGGCGTATTATTTACGGTTTTGCAGTAACCCTGTTTAAACTGATTTGTCCGTAGTTATGCACTTATAATTGTTTGCATGAATCTAAAAATTCATAGTCAAATTTAAACTTAATTTTATGCAAAATGAAAACTTGTGTTAACATTTAAGAAATCTGCAGTACAACGTATTGACCAAAAATAACAAAATAATAATAGAAAAAAACGTCATGATGTTATAGAGACATGACAATTTGTATTCGGATAAGTAGCATTAACTGTGAGTGAGATTGTCCCTGATTCACATGTCTGTTGTCATTACCAGGTGTTACCGTGAGATGTAACATTAACTGTGGGTGATATTGTCCCTGATTCACATGTCTGTTGTCGTTACCAGGTGTTACTGTGAGATGTAACATTAACTATGGGTGATATTGCCCCTTAATTAACATGTCTGTTGTCGTTACCAGTGGTACTGTGAGATGTAGCATTAACTGTGGGTGATATTGTCCCTGATTCACATGTCTGTTGTCGTTACCAGGGGTTACTGTGAGATGTAACATTAAATGTGGGTGATATTGTCCCTTAATTAACGTGTCTGTTGTCGTTACCAGGTGTTACTGTGAGATGTAGCATTAACTGTGTGTGATGTTGTCCCTTAATTAACATGTTGGTTGTTGTTACCAGGTGTTACTGTGAGATGTAACATTAACTGTGGGTGAGATTGTCCCTTAATTAACATGTTGGTTATTGTTACCAGGTGTTACTGTGAGATGTAACTTTAACTATGGGTGATATTGTCCCTTAATTAACATGTCTGTTGTCCTTACCAGGTGTTACTGTGAGATGTAGCATTAACTGTGGGTGATGTTGTCCCTTAATTAACATGTCTGTTGTCAT
Source organism: Mizuhopecten yessoensis (assembly GCF_002113885.1). NCBI lineage: Eukaryota > Metazoa > Mollusca > Bivalvia > Pectinida > Pectinidae > Mizuhopecten > Mizuhopecten yessoensis. The sequence continues at coordinate 586,409 of NW_018408136.1, forward strand.
TACCAGGTGTTACTGTGAGATGTAACATTACCTATGGGTGATATTGTCCCTTAATTAACATGTTTGTTGTTGTTCCCAGGTGTTTCTGTGAGATGTAACATTAACTGTGGGTGATAGTGTGTGATGTTGTCCCTTAATTAACATGTCTGTTGTCATTACCAGGTGTTACTGTGAGATGTAACAATAACTGTGTGTGAGATTGTCCCTTAATTAACGTGTCTGTTGGCGTTACCAGGTGTTACTGGGAGATGTAACATTAAATGTGGGTGATATTGTCCCTTAATTAACATGTTGGTTATTGTTACTAGGTGTTACTGTGAGATGTAACATTAACTGTGGGTGATAGTGTGTGATGTTGTCCCTTAATTAACATGTCTGTTGTCCTTACCAGGTGTTACTGTGAGATGTAGCATTAACTGTGGGTGATGTTGTCCCTTAATTAACATGTCTGTTGTCATTACCAGGTGTTACTGTGAGATGTAGCATTAACTGTGGGTGATGTTGTCCCTTAATTAACATGTCTGTTGTCATTACCAGGTGTTACTGTGAGATGTAACTTTAACTATGGGTGATATTGTCCCTTAATTAACTTGTCTGTTGTCGTTACCAGGTGTTACTGGGAGATGTAACATTAACTATGGGTGATATTGTCCCTTAATTAACATGTTTGTTGTTGTTACCAGGTGTTGCTGTGAGATGTAACATTAACTGTGGGTGAGATTGTCCCTTAATTAACATGTTGGATGTTGTTACCAGGTGTTACTGTGAGATGTAACATTAACTGTGGGTGATATTGTCCCTTAATGAACATGTTGGTTGTTGTTACCAGGTGTTACTGTGATATGTAACATTAAATGTGGGTGAGATTGTCCCTTAATTAACGTGTTGGTTGTCATTACGAGGTGTTACTGTGAGATGTAACATTAAATGTGGGTGAGATTGTCCCTTAATTAACGTGTTGGTTGTTGTTACCAGGTGTTACTGTGAGATGTAACATTAACTGTGGGTGA
>NW_018408136.1:588209-728824 GCF_002113885.1 Mizuhopecten yessoensis
TGTCTGTTGTCGTTACCAGGTGTTACTGTGAGATGTAACATTAACTGTGTGTGATGTTGTCCCTTAATTAACGTGTTGGTTGTTGTTACCAGGTGTTACTGTGAGATGTAACAATAACTGTGTGTGAGATTGTCCCTTAATTAACATGTTGGTTGTCGTTACCAGGTGTTACTGTGAGATGTTGTCTGTGAAGTTATATACCAATGACGAGAAGGCCAGGTAAGTACCGTTTTTTTAGTTGCTGTAAAAGCTCTTAGCTTGCTTTCCTACTCCTCTTAAACCATATATGTATGTCATAAATTTTTTTGATTATTGAATACAATACTGATTAACCCTTTCACCACTAGCCTGAAGACCAAAATGGACTCATCCAGATCAATGCATGGAAGAGTTTACTAAAGTTTTATAGGGTTGAACGTGTTAAACTAGTATATACAGCTATATTATCATGCTATTCCATGATTTTCTAGCTTCATGTTCTGCTTCACTAAGGGGCTGAATCAGTAAACATATTGCCCGCAGTATTAGAATGCTGTTTGGACAAAATGTCTTGATATCACTCAGATATCTGACTTTTCTGACTCAGTTTATTGAGCTTAGTGAGTTGTTTTCAGTGGTCACAGTCAACTGATAATTTTTACTCTTTGATTGACAAAGGCATGAGACCTTTTCATAATCTCCTGAAATAAGTTTTCTATGACTGTTTGTGTTGAAAAGAAAGCATCACACCATTCATACAAAACTGATGAATCTCATTAGGAATGTTCCTTTCTGTATCCAAACACTGAAACAACAATCCATGTAACAACCAATCCCTGTAACAACCAATCCCTGTATCAACCAATCCCTGTAACAACCAATCCCTGTAACAACCAATCCCAGTAACAACCAACCCCTGTAACAAACAACCCCTGCAACAAATAATCCCTGTAACAACCAACCCCTGTAACAACCAATCCCTGTAACATCTAATCCCTGTAACAAACAATCCCTGTAACAACCAATCCCTGTAACAACCAACCCCTGTAACAACCAATCCCTGTATCAACGAAACCCCGTAACCAATCCCTGTAACAACCAATCCCTGTAACAACCAATCCCTGTAACAACCAATCCCTGTAACAACCAACCCCTGTAACAACCAATCCCTGTATCAACGAAACCCCGTAACCAATCCCTGTAACAACCAATCCATGTAACAACCAACCGCTGTAACAACCAATCCCTGTAACAACCAACCCCTGTAACAAACAACCCCTGCAACAAATAATCCCTGTAACAACCAATCCCTGTAACAACCAACCCCTGTAACAACCAATCCCTGTAACAACCAAGCCCTGTAACAACCAATTTTTGTAACTACAAACCCCTGTAACAACCAACCCCTGTAACAACCAACCCATGTAACAACCAATCCCTGTAACAACCAACCCCTGTAACAACCAACCCCTGTGACAACCAATCCCTGTAACAACCAACCCCTGTAACAACAAACCTTGTAACAACCAACCCCTGTAACAACCAATCCCTGTAACATCTAATCCCTGTAACAAACAATCCCTGTAACAACCAATCCCTGTAACAACCAGCCCCTGTAACAACCAATCCCTGTAACAACCAGCCCCTGTAACCACCAATCCCTGTATCAACGAAACCCCGTAACAACCAATCCCTGTAACAACCAACCCCTGGAACAAACAACCTCTGCAACAAATAATCCCTGTATCAACCAACCCCTGTAACAACCAACCCCTGTGACAACCAATCCCTGTAACAACCAGCCCCTGTAACCACCAATCCCTGTATCAACGAAACCCCGTAACCAATCCCTGTACCAACCAACCCCTGTAACAACCAATCCCTGTATCAACGAAACCCCGTAACCAATCCCTGGAACAACCAATCCCTGTAACAACCAACCCCTGTAACAAACAACCTCTGCAACAAATAATCCCTGTAACAACCAACCCCTGTAACAACCAACCCCTGTAACAAACAACCTCTGCAACAAATAATCCCTGTAACAACCAATCCCTGTAACAACCAATCCCTGTAACAACCATCCCCTGTAACAAATAACCCATGTAACAACCAATCCCTGTAACAACTAATCTCTGTAACAACCAATCCCTGTAACAACCAACCCCTGTAACAACCAACCACTGTAACAACTAATCCATGTAACAACCAATCCCTGTAACAACCCTCCCCTGTAACAAATAACCCATGTAACAACAAATCCCTGTAACAACTAATCTCTGTAACAACCAACCCCTGTAACAACCAACCACTGTAACAACTAATCCATGTAACAACCAAGCCCTGTAACAACCAACCCCTGTAACAACCAACCCCTGTAACAAACAACCCCTGTAACAACCAATCCCTGTAACAACCAACCCATGTAACAACCAACCCCTGTAACAACAAACCCTGTAACAACCAACCCCTGTAACAACCAATCCCTGTAACAACAAACCCTGTAACAACCAACCCCAGTAACAACCAATCCCTGTAACAACCAATCCCTGTAACAACCAACCCCTGTAACAACAAACCCTGTAACAACCAACCCCTGTAACAAACAACCCCTGTAACAACCAATCCCTGTCACAACTAATCTCTGTAACAACCAACCCCTGTAACAACCAACCCCTGTAACAATCAACCACTGTAACAACTAATCCCTGTTACAACCAACCCCTGTAACAACAAACCCCTGTAACAACCAATCCCTGTAACAACCAATCCCTGTAACAACCAACCCTGTAACAACCAATCCCTGTAACAACCAACCCCTGTAACAACAAACCCCTGTAACAACCAATCCCTGTAACAACCAACCCCTGTAACAACAAACCCCTGTAACAACTAATCCCTGTAACAACCAATACCTGTAACAACCAATCCCTGTAACAACCAATCCCTGTAACAACTAATCCCTGTAACAACAAAAAAAACCCTAACAAAACCTGTAACAGTAAGCATTATGGTTGTACAGGACATTTGTGGCAGTGGAGGTTCAGTCTCACCCAGATGTTCTGAGGGACTATGTCCAAGCTGTTGACATATGCCTTCAAGAGTTTGGACTTCAGAAATACTACAAGGTAAGTTGTGTTTGGTTTACTTTTCAGGTACTGTATGACGTAGCGCATTTGATATGCATTAATATCTTCTTAAGAATCTAGAGTTCTTGTGTTATGTAGGTTTTTGGGTACTTTAAGACTATCAAGTTATTTCCGTTTAATGATCTTGACCATCTTTCACAGTATTAAAACAATTTCATAACACATCCTTTCAAGAACCAAACATCCTGAAGTTATTTTGTTTTTGCTCTAGCTTGATGGAAAGAAGGATAAGTTGCTATTTTATTTGTTTCAATAAATGACCTTGCCAGGTCATTTGGGTCAAAGTGTTAAAAAAGTAAATAAAAGTTTCAGTTTCTTAAGAACCACAAATGCAAACATGACATGTAGCCAGCTGGAATAAAAGACTGAAGTTTGTTGAAATAAATAATCATGACAAATATCAAGATACCAGGAGATAAAAGTAAAAAAGTTCAGCGTACAAGTACAATGTATCTATTTTTAATACTTACTGATGACATATACATCTCCTGATTTGTGTTTGATCCTCATTCAAGGTCATAGAATTCAAAAGTGTTAAATTTCAAATGACGACTTTCCAAGATTCACAATGTCTACAGTCCTGATAATTGACCTCTACACGTAGATTTCATGGGAGAAAGCTATAGATTGATCAAGCTGATAACCTTGACTTACATTCAAGGTCAGGGGTAACATGTCAAATAGTCCAAGGCCTGGAGCCGTCATATTTAAACAGTAGCTTGCAGGGTGAAGGGCAATGAAATTGTGCAAATACATGAACCTGACAGACAGAATAGCTACAATGGAGAGTAGAAGAGGAAAGAGTAACACTACTGAACTTGTTATTGGTGAAAGTTTAGAAAGACTTATAGTCAACCTGTTGTATTTCTTAGGACCCATCATTCCACTTAAGTGTAGGTTGGTGTGTTGGAAACGCCCTCTCTGATGTCACTGGAGCACAAAGACAGCAGCTACAGGTCAGTAGTGTACTTTATATAATGATTGGGTAGTACTATATCATGTCAGTAGTGTACTTTATATAATGATTGGGTAGTACTATATCATGTCAGTGGTGTACTTTATATAATGATTAGGTAGATATATATCATGTCAGTAGTGTACTTTATATAATGATTAGGTAGTACTATATCATGTCAGTAGTGTACTTTATATAATGATTAGGTAGTACTATATCATGTCAGTAGTGTACTTTATATAATGATTAGGTAGTACTATATCATGTCAGTAGTGTACTTTATATAATGATTGGGTAGTACTATATCATGTCAGTAGTGTACTTTATATAATGATTGGGTAGTACTATATCATGTCAGTAGTGTACTTTATATAATGATTGGGTAGTACTATATCATGTCAGTAGTGTACTTTATATAATGATTGGGTAGTACTATATCATGTCAGTAGTGTACTTTATATAATGATTGGGTAGTACTATATCATGTCAGTAGTGTACTTTATATAATGATTGGGTAGTACTATATCATGTCAGTAGTGTACTTTATATAATGATTGGGTAGTACTATATCATGTCAGTAGTGTACTTTATATAATGATTGGGTAGTACTATATCATGTCAGTAGTGTACTTTATATAATGATTGGGTAGTACTATATCATGTCAGTAGTGTACTTTATATAATGATTGGGTAGTACTATATCATGTCAGTAGTGTACTTTATATAATGATTAGGTAGTACTATATCATGCCAGTAGTGTACTTTATATAATGATTGGGTAGTACTATATCATGTCAGTAGAGTACTTTATATAATGATAGGGTAGTACTATATCATGTCAGTAGTGTACTTTATATAATGATTGGGTAGTACTATATCATGTCAGTAGTGTACTTTATATAATGATTGGGTAGTACTATATCATGTCAGTAGTGTACTTTATATAATGATTGGGTAGTACTATATCATGTCAGTAGTGTACTTTATATAATGATTGGGTAGTACTATATCATGTCAGTAGTGTACTTTATATAATGATTGGGTAGTACTATATCATGTCAGTAGTGTACTTTATATAATGATTGGGTAGTACTATATCATGTCAGTAGTGTACTTTATATAATGATTGGGTAGTACTATATCATGTCAGTAGTGTACTTTATATAATGATTGGGTAGTACTATATCATGTCAGTAGTGTACTTTATATAATGATTGGGTAGTACTATATCATGTCAGTAGTGTACTTTATATAATGATTGGGTAGTACTATATCATGTCAGTAGTGTACTTTATATAATGATTGGGTAGTACTATATCATGTCAGTAGTGTACTTTATATAATGATTGGGTAGTACTATATCATGTCAGTAGTGTACTTTATATAATGATTGGGTAGTACTATATCATGTCAGTAGTGTACTTTATATAATGATTGGGTAGTACTATATCATGTCAGTAGTGTACTTTATATAATGATTGGGTAGTACTATATCATGTCAGTAGTGTACTTTATATAATGATTGGGTAGTACTATATCATGTCAGTAGTGTACTTTATATAATGATTGGGTAGTACTATATCATGTCAGTAGTGTACTTTATATAATGATTGGGTAGTACTATATCATGTCAGTAGTGTACTTTATATAATGATTGGGTAGTACTATATCATGTCAGTAGTGTACTTTATATAATGATTGGGTAGTACTATATCATGTCAGTAGTGTACTTTATATAATGATTGGGTAGTACTATATCATGTCAGTAGTGTACTTTATATAATGATTGGGTAGTACTATATCATGTCAGTAGTGTACTTTATATAATGATTGGGTAGTACTATATCATGTCAGTAGTGTACTTTATATAATGATTGGGTAGTACTATATCATGTCAGTAGTGTACTTTATATAATGATTGGGTAGTACTATATCATGTCAGTAGTGTACTTTATATAATGATTGGGTAGTACTATATCATGTCAGTAGTGTACTTTATATAATGATTGGGTAGTACTATATCATGTCAGTAGTGTACTTTATATAATGATTGGGTAGTACTATATCATGTCAGTAGTGTACTTTATATAATGATTGGGTAGTACTATATCATGTCAGTAGTGTACTTTATATAATGATTGGGTAGTACTATATCATGTCAGTAGTGTACTTTATATAATGATTGGGTAGTACTATATCATGTCAGTAGTGTACTTTATATAATGATTGGGTAGTACTATATCATGTCAGTAGTGTACTTTATATAATGATTGGGTAGTACTATATCATGTCAGTAGTGTACTTTATATAATGATTGGGTAGTACTATATCATGTCAGTAGTGTACTTTATATAATGATTGGGTAGTACTATATCATGTCAGTAGTGTACTTTATATAATGATTGGGTAGTACTATATCATGTCAGTAGTGTACTTTATATAATGATTGGGTAGTACTATATCATGTCAGTAGTGTACTTTATATAATGATTGGGTAGTACTATATCATGTCAGTAGTGTACTTTATATAATGATTGGGTAGTACTATATCATGTCAGTAGTGTACTTTATATAATGATTGGGTAGTACTATATCATGTCAGTAGTGTACTTTATATAATGATTGGGTAGTACTATATCATGTCAGTAGTGTACTTTATATAATGATTGGGTAGTACTATATCATGTCAGTAGTGTACTTTATATAATGATTGGGTAGTACTATATCATGTCAGTAGTGTACTTTATATAATGATTGGGTAGTACTATATCATGTCAGTAGTGTACTTTATATAATGATTGGGTAGTACTATATCATGTCAGTAGTGTACTTTATATAATGATTGGGTAGTACTATATCATGTCAGTAGTGTACTTTATATAATGATTGGGTAGTACTATATCATGTCAGTAGTGTACTTTATATAATGATTGGGTAGTACTATATCATGTCAGTAGTGTACTTTATATAATGATTGGGTAGTACTATATCATGTCAGTAGTGTACTTTATATAATGATTGGGTAGTACTATATCATGTCAGTAGTGTACTTTATATAATGATTGGGTAGTACTATATCATGTCAGTAGTGTACTTTATATAATGATTGGGTAGTACTATATCATGTCAGTAGTGTACTTTATATAATGATTGGGTAGTACTATATCATGTCAGTAGTGTACTTTATATAATGATTGGGTAGTACTATATCATGTCAGTAGTGTACTTTATATAATGATTGGGTAGTACTATATCATGTCAGTAGTGTACTTTATATAATGATTGGGTAGTACTATATCATGTCAGTAGTGTACTTTATATAATGATTGGGTAGTACTATATCATGTCAGTAGTGTACTTTATATAATGATTGGGTAGTACTATATCATGTCAGTAGTGTACTTTATATAATGATTGGGTAGTACTATATCATGTCAGTAGTGTACTTTATATAATGATTGGGTAGTACTATATCATGTCAGTAGTGTACTTTATATAATGATTGGGTAGTACTATATCATGTCAGTAGTGTACTTTATATAATGATTGGGTAGTACTATATCATGTCAGTAGTGTACTTTATATAATGATTGGGTAGTACTATATCATGTCAGTAGTGTACTTTATATAATGATTGGGTAGTACTATATCATGTCAGTAGTGTACTTTATATAATGATTGGGTAGTACTATATCATGTCAGTAGTGTACTTTATATAATGATTGGGTAGTACTATATCATGTCAGTAGTGTACTTTATATAATGATTGGGTAGTACTATATCATGTCAGTAGTGTACTTTATATAATGATTGGGTAGTACTATATCATGTCAGTAGTGTACTTTATATAATGATTGGGTAGTACTATATCATGTCAGTAGTGCACTTTATATAATGATTAGGTAGTACTATATCATGTCAGTAGTGTACTTTATATAATGATTAGGTAGATATATATCATGTCAGTAGTGTACTTTATATAATGATTGGGTAGTAATATATCATGTTCGTAGTGTACTTTATATAATAGGTAGGTAGTTATATATAATGTATAATATTACGGTCGATATGACTGTTATAAGATGTCGTACCGATTAAGAAATAAATGATTAGAACTCTCACTAACAGTGTCGGTGTTTTATTGACAGGCAGTCCTGGACGAACATCTACATACCGATCCTGACCTTAAACTCATCCATGTGGACCAGATCCGGTGTAAGGCTGGCAACAAGTCCTTCACCTTCAGCCTGGGCACGTGACACCTATTAAATATGTTTTATATTATGCCGTGTCCTGTTGTGTTTCTTGTGTCTTGTTTTCTGGGGATACTTATTTTGATAAAATTGTGGAAGTAAGATTTAATATTGTACATGACCACTACTTTAATTTTCCTCTACGACAGTTGTCACATATATAGGTCATGGTCATTGGGTACAGTAAAACCTCCCTGTCAGAGAGATTCACGCCCGAGCTATTGGTTGGAACGTTTACAGCATGGATCAAGGTCGCTGGTAAAAAGCATACCTGTCACATATATCACACGAAACGGCCAAGGTGCTTGATAGAAGGTCTTAGTTGACAGGTGTCTTAGGTTAAGGTCAAGGCTGGGAAGAAAGTCACTTGTTGATAGTTCAAATGTAGGTCAAGGTCGATGGGAAGATGGAGAGGACACCGTCAGTATGAATTTATCACTAAACTATAATGATAGATTGTAACTGATCATACTAACTGTAACGGTAATACTGTACAATTGTATTGTGGCCGTTAACTATTAAAACATCGACATCGTACAGAAGTGATAAACTGCATTCTATGATCATGTAAGAAGGATTGGAAAGAAAAAAAATGATAACAACCTAAACTGAGATACTTGACCTGCTGAGTAGTGATTTAGGTTTAGAATGACTTGACGAGTCTGTTGTAGTACAATCAACACCTCGCGACCTTCTCAGTTATTAAGCATTTTTAAAATCGAATAATGTGCGAATATTTAAATAATTAACAGCAATAATTCAAACCATTGATCAGATTGTACACAGATACAGATAGTACACATGTACAGACGGGGTGAACGAGTGCGTCCTAAATGACATTGACCTCCTTGGTGAATTGACAGTGTGACCGTATATCTACTGGAGTGTCAAAGTTCACCAGACCATCAGTACTTATCTCGTCATTGAACTTTAGTATGTGATATCAAACCACTGTTTTTACAAACGACTTGTCTGACATTATTTGTAAATATATTTGAAATAAATAAAATGTTAAGTGCTTACGACACACCTGTAGACGCAGGTAATACGCAATACAGACGTTTATACAGAGACATTTAATCTAGAGGTCCTTTTTTTTTGTAAACAAATCTTTTTTTACATTTCTGTACATTCAGTACACTACGTTTGGGTTAACTATAAGCACTCTTGCATTAGGAAACGGAATCAAAATATGCGTGCGCGTCTCATTCAGTGAGTGAAAACGAACCATTTTTGTTTAAGCCAAACTCCTTTAATCATGGACAATTGCTTCATTAATATGGGTATGCCACAAGAAAAACATAAAAAAATATATATTTTCAAAACGTACATAACATCAATGTCCGGGAAAATTCCTACATTCACTGAAAACCCAGAATAAGTATGGTGTCATGTTGTAGACGCACTCCATGCTGTAAACATACAATTTATTATATATTTGCCAGTGATATACAATAATTACACGTATATAGATGTTATCACACGGCCAGTTCGATAGCTCACCCCGTCTCAACCCGAGACCTCCATTTAAGCCCGAGGGCTGATAGCCTATGGGTCGAGGGTAAGCTATGTAAATGGTCATATCATAACCTACTGCATCAAAATCATCGGCAATATCACAGACGAGTGAGACTGAGATGTGAGTTTTGTGGAACCGGGAGTAAAACGGAGCTGGCGCGTGCTGGGCAGAATGGCGCAGAATGGGCAGAATCTTGTATTTATAAAACAGTTTATTAGATAGTATTGAAAAATGTGGGAAGGGTGCACTTATTGCCGATTTAAGAATTAATATACCAACACAAGCAGATGACCTATGTCTGGTCAGTACACAACGTAAGAGCTTACACTACATGCTCGAGATGTGCGAAGCGTACAGCAGAAAGGGGCGTTTCACATTTTCTGCAGTTAAAAGTAAAATAGTGTATTTCTGTAGAAAAAAGAAGCGAAATCTTAGTACGGAATTATATCTATATGGGCATCTTCTTCCAGAAGTTGAGGATATAACACATGTTGGTGTGATGTTGAACTATAATTTTAATAGTATGGAACGTACAGTACGTGCATGTAATAAGCTGAAGAGTGGTGTCATGAGTTTGATTAAAAGTGGTGCTCATCCATGTGCATTAAATCCTTTAACGATTAGTAAAATACTTAAATCAAAAGTATATGCTTCAGCCCTATATGGTTGTGAATTATGGTGTCTTCCAAAAAACGAAATTTTAATGTTAGAAAGAGCACAACGTTTTATTTTAAAGTCAATTCAAGGGTTCCATACAAGAACCCGTACAGATATGTGCACAGGCCTTCTAGGGTGGTTAAGTTTAGAAGCATACATAGATACCAAGAAATTATTATTGTTTGGAAGATTATGCAACTTGGAGAAAAATTGTATATCTTATCTTGTGTTTTTTACTCGTCTTTTTATGGCAGTTATAGGGACCAATGTGTATAATAATGGATTTATGAATGAAGTAATTAGAGTTCTAAAGAAATATGATTTATACAAATTAGTACAAGAATGTTTATCAAATGGAATATTTCCAGTGAAAAGTATATGGAAAGCGAAAGTAAAGCATAATGTACAGTTATATGAAGAAAAAGGATGGAAGGAGAGAATGAGTGGTGACCGCGATTTCTGCAGATTTATATTTGTTCATGATAATTTGGCTCCTCATATATTGTGGAAATTGTTAATAAAATTTCCTCAAAACAGAGAAGCCATACATAGTATAATGAAATTGATTGTATCTCTAAGACATTCAGAAAAAACTGAATTATGTCATAAATGTGGACAAATGTATAACGATATATATACCCACATAGTTTTACAATGTGATTGTACAGAAGACTTACGAGATCAGTTATGGTGTCAAGTCATTAATGCATGTGAACTTATGTTTAGCGTATATTTACACTCTCATTCAGACTATGAATTGTTTCACCTACTGATTGGTGGCAATATAACGTATGAACTGAATACATTAGAGTTAACAGAATTTCGTATGGCATCAGTCAATCATATTTCAAAAATGCTTAATGCATACTTCATATGAATATTCAATACTTTTGTGTATATCAATCTTAACATTATTAATTATGTATTCTTTTGTAAACTGTACTTAAATTGATTAACCTATTACCATTATGTTAACTTATTACGTTGTGCACTAATTTTACCTTACCATCTTTTGATTTTGCATTTATTATCTAATTTATCATTGTAACTACATTATTCTGTTTGTAAAATCTTCTTAAAGGAGGAAATAAAGAGAATAATAATAACAATATTACACACGTGAGAACGAAATGTTATCGTGACGTAATCATACGATATATATATATGTTATTGTTTTATCTCCGCGTTAAGTGGACAATACCGTCGTACAATGTTCATTGATAAAGTGACTGACACCGTTTCACAATAACGAATTAAGTTATTTTAGCTGCAAATTGGAATTAAAATGCACGTTGCTGTATCAATGTTACTTTAAACAACATTCTTTATCCATAATTTACATATTCAAACAATCTTTACAAGTAGAATATAGCAAGAATTGGGAAACGGGTAAGTAATAATTGCTCCCGTCCGTTACGTTACGGCAAAGTGAACATGAACATTTTCAGACGTAATGAAGATAGATATCAAGTTAATTGTGAAATCCGAGATAACAGCTGTTCTACTTTGCAGACGCGGAGCTGATGACATTTTAATCCGGAGTCAGGTAACAGACGTAATTGAGGCGAGGTAAACAACGTATTATATCTCACTGGTATGTTCTTTGTACCCGACGCAGGCTGGTGGAGGTCAAAGTCAAATCACGTAATTAAACGGCCAACAGGACGACCGACAGTTACAGGTTCGGATTCATACCCGCCGGTTGTTGACCTTCCGTACAACTGACCATCTAGCGGTCCCATAGCTGACGGAAGAGTGACCAACAGATAGTGGATTCCGCAAAGTGAAAACCTGTACTTCTGTAGGTTTGTATTACAATTTCATATATCCGCTCACAATAACATGTTCTAAGTAACAAAACTTAAGCTGAAAGGGGTAAACGCAGGAAAAGAAATATTAAATATGAAAAAAGGTAAGTTGGTTTTACGGCAAACATACCTCGGTTTACCTTAAATGTAGTGTAGTATTCGATTTCATATTCCTTGTTATTGTTTTTACCATTCAATTCTTCTTATTCAGTTAACACAAACAAATTATAAACCGATAGAAAAACCATAGAGCTAATTTTGATGAAACATCCATAATTTCTCGTTTATTTTTTAAGTAACCGTTTCCCTCTTAGCCTTTGTTCATGTATTCTTACGCCAAAATGACGTCAATTAAATTCAACTAAAACAAAAATGGCTGAAAGATAAAACCTTAGATAATATATGAAATATATGTTGATTGTTTGAGAAATTGGATCTGAATGCTGTTATTTCATTGGAAATAAATATTTTAATACATAGCGTATAATTAATTTAGACCGAATGTTTTGGCGCGTCACTGTACAAGACACATAACTATGTACATGGCGATCCCGTAATAGTCTAAACCTGGTAAGTAGAAGTTATCCGTGTTTTGGGTTGTTGGTGTTTGGTGTCATGATCAGATGACCAGCTGACCGACTAACCAGCTGTATATATTAGTCGATTACAATGGCATACGTACGAGATGGCGTGACAGTTGATCTGATTTGATAAAAGCTGAACGACCTATCAGTATACATTATTATATACAGGGCAAAAATAGGTACGAAATGGATAATGTTAACACATGAAACAGGAACGTAAACATTAAAATAGATTTATTTTAAATAATAAAAACGGCAGAGTTAGATTCTACAATATAAACTGTATTTCTTAGGATAGTCAATAGTAAAAATAAAATAAATCGTTCATATCATTAGCTTTGTGAGATCTGTCCCAGATTTGATGGAGATCTCACGTCTATCCTAATGAGTTTGGTCAATGGTTTGGAAGGTTAGAAAGGTACGGACGTGTGGTGAAAGGTACGGACGTGACGTGTGGTGAAAGGTACGGACGTGTGGTGAAAGGTACGGGGCTGAGAAAGGAGTGACCAAGTCTCAGGTGAGCAATGGTCAGACCGAGACACTATTCAAAATCAGTCTTTCTGATGGAGTGTAATTTAGTCTTCCATTCTGACCTTGGCGATCGTGAGTTGTATTGTCTTTTTACGTGCTATGTTACCAACCTTCATCTGTTTTTGTTCAATACGTTTGGATTTAACTGTGGTCTTAGCGACTTGAAAGTTTGAAAAACTTTGATGAAAAGTCCACCATTGATAGTTTCGGTAGAATCCCTTTCCACGTAACCAATATTTGTAGTTATGTAGGGGACATTTATTTGGCCCCGAACTAATCCTAAAAGGTGTTTTAATTAACATATTCCCATAAAAGAGCTTTGTGCGGAAAAGGGAAATATTTCGTGTCTTAATATATTTTGTTTGTTACAAAATTTAGAAAACAAAACGCTGCACTGGTGGTCCAAAATCCCAATTATTTAACTTAATCTTTTTTTCAGCAATGTCTTTATAAAGGAAAATAAATAATGAATTGTTTTAAAACAGTTATCAATGTACATGCTGCTCCGGATATTGGTAAAACGGAGACATTTGATTAAACATTTTATTAAGGATAAGAGAAAACACATACGAACAATCAAAATTTGGTTTTAATTGTTTCTTATTTTGTGGTTGAAGAGTCTATAGGACCAGCGCGACTCACCTTGGCCTTAGTCTTTTCAATCACGAAATAAGAAACGTCATCATACAGGTCTTTTAAAAAAGTCATTTGTATTGATGACGTATCTTAGAAACTCCACAGAGTCTTATTTACCAACATCAGCGTGTCTCGCAGTAATATTTCCCTGAACGATTGAAGGGGGCGCAGATAGTTCCCGCTTTATTAATAAAATATATCGATAAAATGAACAAATCACGTATCAGTCATCTTCATCCTGTCTTTAAGATTTTTAGGTTACCTGAGACAAAGTCTCAAGTGACCTATTGCGATCGCCTTTTGTCCGGCGTCGTGCGTCCGTAAACAAGTTACATTTTCGATTTTTTTTCCAAAACCCCTGAACCAATTTCAATGAAATTTTGCAGACACCTGCAATGGCCAAAGGACAACCAAAATTGTGAATGATATGGTCCCCAGCCCCCAGGGGCCTGCTGTCAGTTTTGGATAGCAGTTTGATGATATTCACAAATCAGCCCTGACTGGCCCCCAGGGGCTGATGGATGGGGTCAAAAAGGGTTGAATTGACTGAAATTTCAAAAATCTTCTTCTCAAGACCCAGGTATGGTAGAATCAAATACTCCTCAAAGATGGAAGGGTCTTAAGGTGCTTTACCAAAATAGTGAATTTCATGACCCTGGGGTCTCACGTTTCCCCCTGGAGAAGGGGTAAACTAGACTATAATTTCATTGTGAATTATATGGTCCCCAGCCCCCAGGAGCCTGAGGGGCGTGGGCCAAAAAGGGTCAAATTGACTAAAATTTCAAAAATCTTCTTCTCAAGACCCAGATAATTTTATGGTAGAATCAAATACTCTTCATAGATGGAAGGGTCTTAATGTGTTTTACCAAAATTCAGCTGACTGACAGAACCAATATTTGTGCATAGTACATATACTACCCAGATCTTTCACACTACTTTTGCATTACATGTCGTTCAAGTTAACTTTGTTACAAAATGTTTTCTTTTTCATTTGGCAACATCGATAACATCAGTTTTTACATAACTTAGGTGACCGTTATGGCCCATGGGCCTCTTGTTGAAAAAACAATTTGCAATCAAGTGAATGCCATTTTTACCCATTATCCATTTTATGCAGCCTTCTAAATGGGATTTGGGTGCAAAACCTACCTGTTGCGATTTGTTGTGGCGACTGGTTGAAAGTGCAGAACGGATACAAAAATGTGTCAGCCCTCTGCATTGGACTGACTTTTAAATGATAAGGATTTTAATATGCGAAAACTTATAAACTTCATTTGTACATAACCTGCAAGCTTTTTATTATTTAAATGAAGAAACTGTAGATTTAAGAGAATACAAGAACTGACTGAACAAAATTATAATCGAAGCAAATGACGTCAAAACCAGATGATAATGAATCAGTTCCTGTGTGTTCAGGTGATGGGACAAGTCATAGTCCATGATTGTTTATTGGATTAGGAATCTGTTGAACAATAAACTACTGAACTATGTGTACTTGTAGAGTCTTACTATTCTGTCCTGACCGCTTCCTGGATATGACGATACTTTCTGTTTATTCATGTGGTACACCGATTTACATTCACTTACAAAGTAGTCATACGATGTTAATATCAGTCATGTTGAATTAAAAACGCTTTTATAAGTGAAAGTGAAAAGAAAACCCCAAAACACTACAGTTATGTCTATCATATATTTTCATGGAATTAAATGACAACTTTAGATGACACTAAAATTCTGTCATACAGTGTGCTTTCTACATTTTGTAGGATGGCTAATACCGTGTGGCTCATTCTAGTATGTTGCGTAGCTGTGAACGCAGGGGAAATAACCCTACAGACCTACAATGTCGGCCTCAACCCTCGAGTTGAAAACATGGAGATAAGAAAAGATGCTGTTATTCCAGAGCTCCGACACAACGGAAGTGACGTTGTTTGTCTACAAGAGGTACGACTTGAATGAACTAGTGGTATTCATTGATTGCTAACTTCCGTGTTAGCCTATTTATTGCTATAATTTCTGTAATATCAAAGGTAGATGAAATGACTTAATAACCTTTAAACTACACTGCAGATTTGGAGAAGTGGAGACGTTTCGCAAATCATCGAGTCCCTCAAAGATGTATACCCGTACTCCCTGAGTCCACTCCATGATGAGACGGGATCCTTCAACTACAGAACGTTTTGGCCGCCATGCTTTAGCTGGACAGCCGTGACCTTTGCGACTTGTGCACTTACGTATTGTCGGAATGAGCCGACGGAGGAGGATGTGGTACGCTGCGTGGTGTCGTGTGGGTTCGTGGATGTGTCCCGAGAGTGTTTATCCTGCGTGGTGATAGGGGGGACCTTTGCTTCCCTTCGGGCTTGTGTGTATGGCTTCGGCTACAACTACAACCCTCAGGGCCTTCTCTTGCTCAGCAAGCGACCACTCTACGAAGGATCGGTGACAAGCTATTTTCCTGCTACTAAGACCATAGCACAGCGGGCGTACGTCAAAGCTGATGTAAGTAAAAACGCAACACAAAACCACAACAAACTGTTGGTGATAAAAGCGGTATAAATACATGTACTTGTGATGCACGTGTTGTAAACAGAGAGAAAACTGAATTGGGAAGAAACTATGCAAGGCAGACTGATATCAAATGATCATCGGAACTGGATAATTTAACCGAAAAAGAATAAATATTTCGAAATTAAACATGAACATTGATTAGAATGTCTCGAACGGTGATAATGCTGACGTCATCTTCTTTGGCTTATCATTGTCATGGTAATATCGTTCAGTACAATCCAACAGTGCTTTTAATACAGGCAACGTTTCTGTTTTGTGTAGGTGGAAGATTTCGGCCCCGTTGTTTGTACACACATGACGCCATACCTCGGAGATTTCTACCTTGAACGTAAGTATTTTGTGTTATACCACGGACTTTGAAAGCAAATCTAATTCCGTGGTTAAACATACCAGGCAATACCCGGATGTAGAGTGGATTAAATGGTAGTAGGGGCCATCTCCTGATGTGGAGTGGTATAGATGGCAGTGAGTTGATACCCCGTTGTTTAGTGGTTTGAATCTTTGTGAGGACCTACGTACCCGAATGCGGTTGGTTTAAGATGGTGTTGAGGAATATACAAAAAATGTACCCATATGTCAGGGATGTGCGTATGTGGAGTGTTTAGATTGCCGGGAGGATTACTAGGGAACGAAACCTTGGAAAACTTAGATAAATTCAACTTCTTTATGTTTTCATTCCTGCTTTGTAATGAGTAATTACTATGGTTTGATAGTTTAACGGTCCTTCATGACGTCTCGGCGATAAACAGTCGTCTACGTGGTATGTGTGTGCCATACAGTTTACTACATAGTTGGTGGTGAATGGTCATACAGCCAATTTCAGGCGTTGTAATTACGTATATGATCTGATGCAAGTTTCCATATTTTATTTCCATTTTATATCAGATGTAATCAGAAAGATGAGAACTTCAGGATGAGTTTAAAAATCAAAATTCAAAATCGTAACGGATTCAGATTCCTTATTTATTTTTCTTTTTTTTCGTCAAATTTTTACATTAGTATACAATACAGTTACAATATTTACATTACATTACATAAAACAAACATATATAAAGACACACACACTCATTCATTATCATACAAATACCAATACAATTATCAGACAGGAAATGTAGGATTGTTGAAAATTTGTATTATATCTTGAATTTCTCTGTAAGCTAGCTGTCAGTGTGAGCGTAATCAATATTTACATTTACTCAATTTAACAATTACATATATTTATAAATTGATAAGTTACTTGATAAAAGAAATTTACCACGAGACCATTTTAAAGTAAATGACGTCATGTTTACTTTCCTATTATAACAGCGGTTACAAAGGACATACTACATATACTGTTTTTATAAATTATATAACATTAATGCGTTCGTTTATTCGTACGCTATACACACTCTGAATGTCTTTGTTCGCGACATTAACTTTTAATAATGCGATGTCAGACATGTGTATGACGACAATAGCCATTGTAAGTTGTAACCGAGCCACAGAGGTGTCCTTCGGTAGCACCATATGGGCCTAACGATGTTGTAATCAGGTACACTATGTATCATGGACTGGTGGAATTTTGGGGCACACTGAAGGTTTTCAAATATTCAAACCATACTTGAAATATTAAAGAAATGATGATAGATCCTCTTAAGGAAATACGTGTTTAACCCTTTATATTGATAAGGGTTTTGATTTAACCTTCCCAAACCTAACGTCAGTAATGCTCATTACAGCAAGCCTGATGGACAGGTTCCGGGGCTGGGCGGACCAGAGCCAGTATGAGGCCGGCGTCCTCGTCAGTCAGTTTGCCAGAGACCCAAAAGGCGTCATCATGGGGGATCTAAACACGGGCCCGGCCCTCCCCAGACAGGGCGTCCGGCCCCACATGGCAGGTAAAGTGACAAACCGCTGGATTCTGTGTTTATCCAAACCTTTGTCACACCCGTTCTTTGTACATAAATAGTTATAAGACCGTTGTCTATGCTGAAAAGATCTTTCTGATATAAGGTGAGATTTCATTTCATATGCTGTTTTTGAAACGCCTTCTTGCGAGATAAAATTGAAAAAGTCATCATTTTCATGTATTGATCGTGACACGTTTAAACATATTATGTTTGAAAAGATGTTAAATTTACAGTTGATTTTCTTGGCAACCAAAATGCTATATTAAAATATGCAGTATTGGCCTTAAGTTTATTTCAACCAAAACTTCTGAACCTATCAAATTCAACCGTAATGTTTCACAATAGTGTGACATACGTACCAAAACTACAGGTACATAGCCATAACATAGGAGAACAACATAGTTAAAGTAAGCTTGGTAAAGAGTTCGCTTGGTCCTAATGGTAAATAAAAATTTCATCACTACAGCCTCCTACAACGAGTTCGTGTTCAGCCATTGGGTGTCGCCTTTCGTGGATCGCGTGGGGGCGTGTACCTTCTGTAAGGAAAACGTCCTTACGTTTGACAACGAGAGTTGGATCCTGGACCACGTGCTGATGAAAGGACACAACGTCCTGGACACCAAGGTAAAGCTGACATTTTAAAAAACATCTAATGAACCATCATTCCGCCTCAAAAATGTCTTAAAATGATGCATGTAAACCTAACTAAACTAGAATCCTACTTGTTCAGTGCGTGTATTATATTATAGTGTCTTTGTCATTTTTCATACATATTCGTTGTAAATTGTTATTCGTTTGATATCAGATGATGAAGTATATTCAAAGTTGGTTAATCAACATCTAATAAAAATAACCTTTGTTGCATGGTTAGTTATATGTAATGAAAAGCTGTAGGCGCAGAATCTAATAACAAGCAAGCTACATACCTTGACTCCAACTTCAGCAGCTTCCGGTTATTGTTAAATTTCAATTCTCAATTCCATCCTTTCAGCTTCTTCATATGACAAACATTGACGGCCAGACCTTCCCCGTATCTGACCATTACGGGGTGGAAGTTACCTTTGAGGACGAATTCTGATCGGCGACCATTGACCTCGGCTGACCTCTACCTCATCAATGTGACATTTTACGTGGACAATTAAAGGAAATCGCCTGTGTTACAGTTATAAATCCCGGTGTTACAGTTATAAATCCCGGTGTTGCGACTGTAGATATTCGGCCTTCAATGTGTTACTGGTTAAAGGGGCTGGTCGGGGAAAAAATTACAAAATAAATGGGTCTAAATGCGTTCTCTGGCCTTCCAAAAATCTGGGTCAATTAAGAGTTTTAGACTCTCAGGTGACGATTTAGGATTTCTTTAATATAATTATAATTTTTACTCTGAGGGAGTGAATTTCAGCAAAATTTGTATCGGTATATTTCATAAGAAGGTATTTTAAACATGTGTATGCCATTTTAGCAAATATGACATTTTTTCCCCGACCAGCCCCTTTAACTGTTGGAGTCGTAGTGTTTACCAGTCAATGCATCTTGTATTATGTATTATTCGTCCTTATTTGTATGTCTTTCTTTCCATCACAAATTATCATTCTTGTATTCCATAGGTAATAATTACTACACGAATCTGTATGATCTGCATTGATGTCACCTTAGCATTTTTATTGATATTAGAATAATTCAACCTTGGTAGACGACAATCATGGCGAGAGATGGCGATACGGAGAGAGTATAGGGGACAGGAAGAGTAAATTAGGGTTTAGTAGGATGAAGGAGGGAGAAAAGGGAAGACGGGTAGATAAAGAGAAATGGAAGAGCGGAATTAAAATAATCAGACTTTATTCATGTGGTTATATAAACATTTGGGATAATAGGTTATTGTTTGGGAAGCTAATAAACTCGCACGTCTCAAAAATAAGCAAAAACATGAAATCCCCGCTTGTTTACATAAACAGAGAGAAGGAGACGTAAGAGTAGAAGACGACCGGGAGGCACACATATATAACGGTCTAACCGTAGCTTCTTTCCCCCGTATAATGGGTTAAATCATTGACAAAGAATAGAACTGGATCCTACATCATCATCAACCATTAGTAATGTAGTCGTTGAGAGGCGAACGAGACTAAACGGGTAGACTTCAGCATTAAAGTAAATACTTAGATATACATACTTGATCTGTTGTAAGTTTTTGTTTTTATTTTGGAACTTGTTTTCGTTGTTTTGATCTTGAATCGAACAACACTTAGGCCATAATAAATTATTTGCTAGATTCTCATCCCCGCCCGCCCCCTCTTTGAGGCCCCGCCCCATTTTTTTTTATTTGCGAAAAAAAAACGAAAATACGAAATACGTTTTTTTTTTCCGTTTTCCCCTTCAAAAATTAGTTATATATTTCCGGTTGTACTCGTCGTCTGTAATATGGTTTTGTAATTCTAAAGCTGAAACGGCAACTTGCCGTTCTGAAAGATTGGTATGGGTGTTCAGTAGCCGATACTAAAACATTAATGCAAGTCTTTCATGAATTAGCCGAAGGAACAATTGACAAATCTGCGCCCGTCGAGTGTGGTAACAGGGCCGTTGTGTCGGCCGGTAAATCGAAAGTGGAACTGACCCAGTGTGATGGCGCATGTACGGTGGGGGAAGTGGTGTCGTACCTCGGAGCTTATTTAGAATTTAATATTGATGCTGATACAGAAGAGCAGTCGGCAACTGCCATTGCGAAATCCGACGCATTTACAATTTTAATGTCGGGATTTTCGAAAGCAACAATGACAAGGTCACTGTAATTAAAAGAGGACGATATGTGAAAAAGTAATGTGGTGTGTATTCATACCAAAAGTTAGTACAGATATATATGTGGACTGAACAGTGAAATGGTGTTCAATGTGTATACTGCATACTCAAAGTTGTTATTAACAAAAAATAAAGATAAATGTACACTGAACATGCGCCTTTATTGCACTATTTTAACACATTTGCAACCATTTCAAATTTTAGGAAAAATAAAAAATAAAAAATAAAATTCGCCCCCCCGCCCCAATTTTGAAAAGAATTTGGATGAGAATCTAGCAATTAATTTATTATGGCCTTAGCATATGTACTGAAACAGGAATGGTCGATAATTGGTATGTCAAAGTAATTTTCATTTCTGTAGGACGAGAGGAGCTAAAGTTGACATTGAAGCTCGGCGTTTAAAACAAATATACAATGTTACACCAATACAATATTAATACATTGAACCCGCACAGTCAGAGAAACATAGTTGCGCTACTTAATAGATCGTTTACTGATATTCTTAAAGCAGAGCAAACTAATGCTTTTGCTTCAATATCTAAACAAGATGCTGTAATGATTTACATAGTTGAATGGAAGTACAAATTGTCAAGCGTTTCAAGTTTATATGATTTTTCTAAGTATCAATAAAGACATTTTATTATGTACAAAACTGCTAATTTTGTTACATTAAATGAAACGAGATACAGTCTATCATACAAGCAAATCTAGTATTGAAATTCCACAGTTTTAGTTGTTAACTATCTTTTATAGTTGTTTAGTCTGAAGGTATTATCACAAATTTGGATCAAATATCAACAGAAACGACCCCCAGATACAAGAATTTAGAAGAACTGAATATAAAGTTGACGTTCTACAATAAATGCAGGGGAAAAAACATAAAGTATGTTTGTACCAACTTAATTATTTTACCAAGAGTAGTGATACTGAAAATCCACCATTTGACCCTTTGACCTTACGTTTTCCTTGGAAAGCTGTGGGAGATGTATCTGTGTATAAATGAAGCAGACGACCCGTGAAAGTTGACCTCGTCAACGATCTGACCTTTTAGTATCCAATGAGAATCATGCGACCACGTCATTGACCCTGCTTCGTACATACTCGGATATTTCCGTCCTAGTGGGAATATCGATTATCAATATTTATATGGAAAAATTTGTATGTGTTGAAAGTTGTCAGTATCAAATTATTTCTTTCTTTCCAAAATTTAAGCTCATTTAATCGACGGAAATACAATTTGTCATCTAATCACATTCTTTACGCACTCGTCGACGCCATTTGCTTGTAACATTCATGTAAGCTTTTTTGACCATTTCAATATTTTCTCTTTTCGATAGAAAAGTAAAGAAATCGTGAAAATAAACACGCCCAGTGTATTGAATATGGTCAACATTTTTTGAAAAAATCGTTGTTTCGAATGTCGCCCTAATATGAAAAGGCAAAGCCTAAAAAGAGCGTTGCTGTAGTTGATCTCTGATATTTACTGACTTAGAATGAGTTAATACTGATTTCAAAATGACGTAACTATAAACTTTAAGTCGGCGAGTCGAGGAATAACAATAAAACACAAGCTCTAATGAGATTTTAAGACCGACATAACAATTAGGGGCGACCAGGGCAAGTTCGCCCAATGTTATTAGTCCGTTCTGGGAAGTATGGCTTCACGTCCGTTTTCTGATTTAAAAAAAAAAATGTCGGAAGATCGGATGGCCAAATGAGCCCGTCATGGGGTAAGTTCGGAAAGTTCGGACACTTATTCGGGTAGGTTCGGCCCCCATTGGAATTAGCTTAATTATGACGTAATAAAGCATACAAGCTCAGATTTCTCCGCCAATATTACGGCTTTTTATACTGTATGTTGTATGGGCCGAGCTTGCCCCGGTATCATGGACCGAACTTGTCCGGGACCAATATTGATGTTTCAATAAATTCTTATAGTACAGCAATATGATAGTAAATGCTCGACTTGGTTTTTATGTATATCATTTGACCGTAAACAATAGCTATTCCATTCACAGAGAATTTTCATTACCATTTTTCCGTGTGACTGTCCAGCCAACTAAACTGCTATGTTCCTTAAAGTTGTAATTATTAGCTCAAAAACAAAAATGTGAGGGGTGGCCGAACTTGCCCCAGTCTCCCGTATGCAGGTTTTTTGTATCACAGATGATTGGTAATCATGTATTCACAATACATTTTTTTGCGTCAAAGACGCCATTTTCTTCCAGTCAAAACTAAAGTAGGTATTTGTTCTTGTGCGTAACTTATATGGTGGGCCGGGTGCACAGTGGATAGCGCGCTCGTCTCTACCAAGATGTTCGGATTCGAATCGTTCCCCGTCATCTGCCCGACCGACCACGCTGGTTTTCTCCTGATATTTCGTCTGGAAAATAACCTTAGATTAAAGCATGTTTACTAAGTTGGTAATAGGTCTCGCCATAACATTATTGGTGAGATGAAGAATCTTTTTGGTCCGATTTTCTTTATATTAATTGTATCATTTTTTCTTCACTTACCATTTTCATTCAGGCAGATCAGTGGTTTCTCTCATTGCTACAACACTAGGGTGATCTGCTCCGTCTTTACACCTTTATCAGTGGCAACATTTACGAAAAACCACATTAGAAATATAACAAACATCTGGTGGATGTTTCACTAGGTTGTCGTTTTCCTGATCGACGGATAGTGGACCAAAAGTCCGTCGACGTTGTTCCCCCGCCACACCGTTCAGCAAAATATAATTCGGTGGCCTGTCTTTTTAATGTTGTTACGTAATTTCTTTTGTTTCCTGAACAGGTTCCAGTTTTTGTCTGATTTACAAGGTTAAATTTACGAAATATAAGCTTTTCTTGTGATTTATTGCTTTCCGGAGTACAAATGTAAAAGTTGCCTTACTCTGACCACACATACCAGCGGACGGACTGGTTACTCGCTATACCTGTTGATATATTGGCTCGGTGTCGTTAATCCGCAGTACGCATGGAGGATGTCATTATGTAGAACGCTCCTATCTGTAGTAGCCGCATAAAGACCGTGCTTATTAGATACACGCGTTGACACGGCGTGGTCAGTGACTGCATCTACGCTTGCTATTGACAAGTGACAGGATTGTATTGTATATCTTTCTCACCTCCTGACAGCCTCGAGAAATCATCATGGCGGACCTAAAGTTATACTACTTCCCAACATCGTTCTACTCTCAGAAGGTAATAATATTAACGATGATGGACCAAACACAGAGCAGTGGTAAAGGAAACAGTTGTAAACCCTACATTTGCAAATGTAACTGTTGTATACCACACATGGGTAAATTTAATGTTGTATACCACACATGGATAAATATAACAGTTTTATACCACACATGGGTAACTGTAACAGTTGTATACCACACATAGGTAAATGTAACAGTTGTATACCACACATGGGTAAATGTAACTACTGTATACCACACATGGGTAAATGTAACAGTTTTATACCACACATGGGTAACTGTAACAGTTGTATACCACACATAGGTAAATGTAACAGTTGTATACCACACATGGGTAAATGTAACTACTGTATACCACACATGGGTAAATGTAACAGTTTTATACCACACATGGGTAAATGTAACAGTTGTATACCACACATAGGTAAATGTAACAGTTGTATACCACACATGGGTAAATGTAACTACTGTATACCACACATGGGTAAATGTAACAGTTTTATACCACACATGGGTAAATGTAACAGTTGTATACCACACATAGGTAAATGTAACAGTTGTATACCACACATGGGTAAATGTAACTACTGTATACCACACATGGGTAAATGTAACAGTTTTATACCACACATGGGTAAATGTAACTACTGTATACCACACATGGGTAAATGTAACAGTTTTATACCACACATGGGTAAATGTAACTACTGTATACCACACATGGGTAAATGTAACTACTGTATACCACACATGGGTAAATGTAACGGTTGTATACCACACATGGGTAAATGTAACTACTGTATACCACACATGGGTAAATGTAACTACTGTATACCACACATGGGTAAATGTAACAGTTGTATACCACACATGGGTAAATGTAACTACTGTATACCACACATGGGTAAATGTAACTACTGTATACCACACATGGGTAAATGTAACTGTTGTATACCACACATGGGTAAATGTAACAGTTGTATACCACACATGGGTAAATGTAACTACTGTATACCACACATGGGTAAATGTAACTACTGTATACCACACATGGGTAAATGTAACTGTTGTATACCACACATGGGTAAATGTAACAGTTGTTTACCACACATGGGTAAGTGTAACTACTGTATACCACACATGGGTAAATGTAACTACTGTATACCACACATGGGTAAATGTAACGGTTGTATACCACACATGGGTAAATGTAACTACTGTATACCACACATGGGTAAATGTAACTACTGTATACCACACATGGGTAAATGTAACTGTTGTATACCACACATGGGTAAATGTAACTATTGTTTACCACACATGGGTAAGTGTAACTACTGTATACCACACATGGGTAAATGTAACTACTGTATACCACACATGGGTAAATGTAACGGTTGTGTACCACACATGGGTAAATGTAACTACTGTATACCACACATGGGTAAATGTAACTGTTGTATACCACACATGGGTAAATGTAACTACTGTATACCACACATGGGTAAATGTAACTACTGTATACCACACATGGGTAAATGTAACTACTGTATACCACACATGGGTAAATGTAACTACTGTATACCACACATGGGTAAATGTAACTGTTGTATACCACACATGGGTAAATGTAACTACTGTATACCACACATGGGTAAATGTAACTGTTGTATACCACACATAGGTAAATGTAACAGTTGTTTACCACACATGGGTAAGTGTAACTACTGTATACCACACATGGGTAAATGTAACTACTGTATACCACACATGGGTAAATGTAACTGCTGTATACCACACATGGGTAAATGTAACTACTGTATACCACACATGGGTAAATGTAACTGTTGTATACCACACATGGGTAAATGTAACTACTGTATACCACACATGGGTAAATGTAACTGTTGTATACCACACATGGGTAAATGTAACTACTGTATACCACACATGGGTAAATGTAACTGTTGTATACCACACATGGGTAAATGTAACTACTGTATACCACACATGGGTAAATGTAACAGTTGTATACCACACATGGGTAAATGTAACTACTGTATACCACACATGGGTAAATGTAACAGTTGTATACCACACATGGGTAAATGTAACTACTGTATACCACACATGGGTAAATGTAACTACTGTATACCACACATGGGTAAATGTAACTGTTGTATACCACACATGGGTAAATGTAACAGTTGTATACCACACATGGGTAAGTGTAACTACTGTATACCACACATGGGTAAATGTAACTACTGTATACCACACATGGGTAAATGTAACAGTTGTATACCACACATGGGTAAATGTAACTACTGTATACCACACATGGGTAAATGTAACAGTTGTATACCACACATGGGTAAATGTAACTACTGTATACCACACATGGGTAAATGTAACTACTGTATACCACACATGGGTAAATGTAACTGTTGTATACCACACATGGGTAAATGTAACTACTGTATACCACACATGGGTAAATGTAACTACTGTATACCACACATGGGTAAATGTAACTGTTGTATACCACACATGGGTAAATGTAACTACTGTATACCACACATGGGTAAATGTAACTACTGTATACCACACATGGGTAAATGTAACTGTTGTATACCACACATGGGTAAATGTAACAGTTGTATACCACACATGGGTAAATGTAACTACTGTATACCACACATGGGTAACTGTAACGTTTTTTTTACCACACATGGGTAAATGTAACTACGGTATACCACACATGGGTAAATGTAACTACTGTATACCACACATGGGTAAATGTAACAGTTGTATACCACACATGGGTAAGTGTAACTACTGTATACCACACATGGGTAAATATAACTACTGTATACCACACATGGGTAACTGTAACGGTTTTTTACCACACATGGGTAAATGTAACTACTGTATACAACACATGGGTAAATGATGTGGTTGTATACCACACATAGGTAACTGTAACAGTTGTATACCACACATAGGTAAATGTAACAGTTGTATACCACACATGGGTAAGTGTAACTCCGTATACCACACATGGGTAACTGTAACGGTTGTGTACCTCACATGGGTAAATGTAACTACTGTATACCACACATTGGTAAATGTAACAGTTGTATACCACACATGGGTAAGTGTAACTACTGTATACCACACATGGGTAAATATAACTACTGTATACCACCCATGGGTAAATGTAACTACTGTATACCACACATAGTTAAATGTAACGGTTGTATACCACACATGGGTAAGTGTAACTACTGTATACCACACATGGGTAAATATAACTACTGTATACCACCCATGGGTAAATGTAACTACTGTATACCACACATTGGTAAATGTAACTACTGTATACCACACATGGATAAATGATGTGGTTGTATACCACACATAGGTAACTGTAACAGTTGTATACCACACATGGGTAAGTGTAACTACTGTATACCACACATGGGTAAATATAACTACTGTATACCACACATGGGTAACTGTAACGGTTTTTTACCACACATGGGCAAATGTAACTACTGTATACAACACATGGGTAAATGATGTGGTTGTATACCACACATGGGTAAATGAAACAGTTGTATACCACACATAGGTAACTGTAACAGTTGTATACCACACATGGGTAAGTGTAACTACTGTATACGAAACATGGGTAAATGATGTGGTTGTATACCACACATGGGTAAATGAAACAGTTGTATACCACACATAGGTAACTGTAACAGTTGTATACCACACATAGGTAAATGTAACAGTTGTATACCACACATGGGTAAGTGTAACTACTGTATACCACACATGGGTAAATATAACTACTGTATACCACCCATGGGTAAATGTAACTACTGTATACCACACATTGGTAAATGTAACTACTGTATACCACACATGGGTAAATGGTGTGGTTGTATACCACACATAGGTAAGTGTTACATTTGTTTACAACACATTGGTAACTATAACGGTTGTATAACACACATAGGTAAATGTAATAGTTGTAAACCACACATTGGGTAACTTTAAGATTTTTAGGTCACCTGAGGTAAATGTAACTACGGTATACCACACATGGGTAAATGTAGCTACTGTATACCACACATGGGTAACTGTAACGGTTTTTTACCACACATGGGTAAATGTAACTACTGTATACCACACATGGGTAACTGTAACGTTTTTTTACCACACATGGGTAAATGTAACTACGGTATACCACACATGGGAAAATGTAACTACTGTATACCACACATGGGTAAATGGTGTGGTTGTATACCACACATAGGTAAGTGTTACAGTTGTTTACAACACATTGGTAACTATAACGGTTGTATAACACACATAGGTAAATGTAATAGTTGTAAACCACACATTGGGTAACTTTAAGATTTTTAGGTCACCTGAGACAAAGTCTCAAGTGACCTATTGCGATCGCCTTTTGTCCGTCGTCGTCCGTCGTCCGTTGTGCGTCCGTAAACAATTTACGTTTTCGACTTCTTCTCCAAAACCACTGGACCAATTTCAATGACATTTTGCAGGAACCTTGCCGGTCTAGTCCCAAGCCCCCAGAATAATATTTCTGTTCATGTTAAAAACAAAATCAACTCTCTGTATAAATATATCAGGTGACCGTTAAGGCCCATGGGCCTCTTGTTGTGAGTTCGATGTATTAATATTGTATTATTTATATTTCAATTATTTATACTAGTTATATTAGGGATAATACTTTTTAGTTCCTGTTTTGCTCAAAAATACTTCCTAACTTCATTATTGAACTAACATGTGAATGCATACAGTGTGTCTCATCAATTGTGATGAGCAAACATTACTTCTCTGCCCCTCAGCATCATAATAGGTTTATCAATCCACCGTTGAGACTCTTTTTCTACAACTTACGTATTGATAAAAAGTATCATTGCAGTTTTAATTGACGAAATGTTAGTATACACATTTTGACATATTTTGCCATTCCTAACAACGTTGAAATGAACACCCCCTTATTACTGTGTACGGTATTCCATACTTAACCAGCTATTCCCGGTTCTACTGTTTGTATCTTAGTTCAGTAGGTCCTTGATTTGTAAACATACCCCGATGGTATGTTTTTCTGAAGTGTTCTGTTTGTTCAGGGTTTTGTGTCTCCGCTCGGCTAACGTCATTTTATTATGTAACACCATCACATTATTGATCCTCCCACGATCTCGTTAGTATAACCATAGCGTCGAGAAGACTTGTGGATTTACTGATATAATACCTATAACACGTTTTGTAAACCTTGTGGGTTCAACAAGTTCAACGTTTTCCGATAGAATCTTTGGAGAAGTGGTATGTTGGTTATGTGTGTGATGTAAATCATATAAAGAGGGAAATATCAACATAGAAAACGCTATGTGTACTTTTAAGGAAGTTCTGGTCCATTATAACTTTGATAATTTTTTTCAATTCAATAATTTTATTGCTCATTTATAGTTACATAGCAACTTGAAGGCAAATAACAAAACAACAAATATACAAAGAACCTGCAATAGTAAACAATATGTACATTCACACAGAAGCCAGGCCCACACTCCTCTGTTAAAGTGACTGTTGTCTATACATATACACGAGTCAAGTATATGTTGCATATTTCAGAAGATAACATGTGTTAAAGTATTTGTGTTTAGTATAAAATAGTTTTGACTATATTTACATAAATAGCCCTTTCTCAGCTGTGCATTATAGCCACACGGTCCCCACCTGAAGAAGAAGTGTTCTTCATCTTCTAGAACAAGACATGTATTGGCATACTTTTGCTCTCTAGGGGTTTCCTTGATCTTCCTATTGCTAGTTCAAGGTTATGCTCACACAATCTAAATTTTGTATACAACATTCCGAAGTTTTTATTAGTGATATGTTCACTAGCAACTGAGTACTAGATAGTAATGTCTCCCCTACAATATAACCTTCCCAAAATTACCATACTTTCAGTTTGAGAGTTTCGTGTTGATATCTGGTGGTTCAGAATCTTTTTTAAAAACTGGTGCTAAACTTAATGCAGGTTATCATCCACAATCAGTCGGCAGTAGCAGGCTCGTAGGCATGCAATGTTATCATCAACAATCAGTCGGCAGTAGCAGGGTCGTAGGCACGCAATGTTATCATCCACAATCAGTCGGCAGTAGCAGGGTCGAAGGCACGCAATGTTATCACCCACAATCTGTCGGCAGTAGCAGGGTCGTAGGCACGCAATGTTATCACACACAATCAGTCGGCAGTAGCAGGGTCGTAGGCACGTAATGTTATCATCCACAATCAGTCGGCAGTAGCAGGGTCGAAGGCACGCAATGTTATCACCCACCATCAGTCGGCAGTAGCAGGGTCGTAGGCACTCAATGTTATCATCCACAATCAGTCGGCAGTAGCAGGGTCGAAGGCACGCAATGTTATCACCCACAATCCGTCGGCAGTAGCAGGGTCGTAGGCACGCAATTTTATCACACACAATCAGTCGGCAGTAGCAGGGTCGTAGGCACTCAATGTTATCACCCAAAATCAGTCGGCAGTAGCAGGGTCGTAGGCACGCAATGTTATCACCCACAATCAGTCGGCAGTAGCAGGGTCGTAGGCACGCAATGCTCCGATATGCGGCGCTTTTGTTACATAGTTTTATGACTCATTTCTTGTCGTTAATAAGGATAATTAATATGATATATCAACATTTTTTTTCTCAATAGTTTATTTTTGTACCTTTACCACTACAAACAAAGGGTTCCAACGTGCTTTTAGACAACGTTATTTTATACATCTGAGAAATAATCACTCTCCTCTATTATGGTTGTACTGTCAATGCAGAGTCCGAGGTTGAATCTTTCTTCTTTTAGAAGTTATCCACTCGACGCTATGATTGTTTGGTTCAATATCAAAACTAAATCAGGACATTCTATTCAAGTCTTTCACGTCTTCTGACAATCTCGGTTTTTCGCTATTCGGCCAGAACTAGTAATATATCGATTGAAAGGTTCGTTATACATATTTCAACAAAGGACTAGTGTGGATATGATACCATTATATTGTTTCATGGTAGTGAAATAATAGACTACCAAATATCAGTTTTAAACACGTACATTGTATTACACCATGACGTCCTACCAGTATTCATTAGATACTGCATTTTCATAAAAATAATGAAACGTTGAATTTTGATATTATTTTTCCATGCGTTAACATTGCTGTACGATAGGTTTACGACAAGACTTTACTGGACACATCAAGCAATTATTATTATTGTAATTTTACTTTTGGTACTCAGGTGCTGATGGCGTTATTCGAGAAGGAGGCAACGTTTCGGGAACAGATAGTTTTTATCGTCCAAGGCGAGCAGAACGAGCCCTGGTACATGAAGGTCACCCCTAAAGGAACAGTCCCGGCCCTGGAAGCCCCGGGGAGGGTCCTGACCGACTCGGAGGATATCGTAAACTACGTAGACAAAGAGCTGGACACTGGTATGTGCAGGTCGTGATACTCCGAAACTAATGGTATTATCATATACTTTATTTATTACCACTGTTATAGTGATTCAAAGCCGTGGGAAACGGCTGCGAAAATATCTATCGGTT
The DNA here is from genome assembly GCF_002113885.1 of Mizuhopecten yessoensis. NCBI lineage: Eukaryota > Metazoa > Mollusca > Bivalvia > Pectinida > Pectinidae > Mizuhopecten > Mizuhopecten yessoensis. The sequence goes on from NW_018408136.1 coordinate 620,376, forward strand.
CCTGCGAAGTATATCAATGAATATTTGCATAGAGGGACAAAACAGGTTATTTGTAGTGTACTTTCACTTTTTTGTAGATTTTATCATTTATCAAATGGTATAGTTGCAATCTACATGTGAGTGTGGGTGTTTAGTTCGTTAATATGTCTGTAGATTTCCATACCAGAACAATAAGACGAACACTTTATAAGAGTACTGTATTTCTGTGGAGTGGTAGATAGTTGGTAATAGGTAGAAGGTAGCTACTGGAGATGATCAATAGTTGATACTTAGGGGAACGTAGGCATGTGACATGGACTATTTTTGATACTGAGTGGAAGGTACCTAATTGAGATGGTAAAGAGTCAAAGATTGGTAAGAGTCCTTAATGTTGTGAGTTCAGAGCATCTAGAGCAATTTGTTTTCTAGAGTCACTTTAAAGCTTTCTGGTAATACCGACGGCATAATATCAACACAAAGCTGTATGATGTGGCCACGGCTTTGGAAGTTAAATGTAAATATTAACTCATCACTCCCGGATGTCGAGCCGGTTGACAACAGTGTCAATTCAGGATTTACTCTAGTTGTAAAGAGTCTAACTTATAGGTTGACAGCCTGCTCCTCTAAACGATAAATTCCTTTTGTTAACATGTTATAGCGAATATACACGTTTTGCTTTAAATACCACTTCATCAAAAGGTTCAGCAACGTGTCAACCCTTTGTCATACAGTGTTAACTGATCAACTAGTGCCTATGTAACGTACCCGATACTGTATGTGTCAATACACAACCATCTGTCCTCGGGTAATGGAGGCCAAAATCATAACCCGAAGTTACTGATATTGAAATAAAATTATGCCTAACTTTAAATGTCCACATTTGTCACTATTTGGATGTACTGATAAGGACTGCTATGTGTTCTACTGTTTCTTCTACAGGGACTAGACTTATACCAAACCCTGACACTAAGATTGGACAGGAGGTCGACAAGTGGCGAAACCTATTGAATGACGTAAACGTACCAGTGATAACGTTTGGAACCGTATTTCACCAGGAGTTGTCACAAACAGGGTTGAAATTTCCGTCTTTCTTGAAGAGTAAACTCAAATCAGGTAAGATATTTTTTCTGAATTATTATCTAAGACAAACTATGATATGGCTAGTTACTAAACAGTGCCCTAGTATCACGGATTTATTGTGCTGATTTACGAAATTTGGTGCTGCTGTCTTCTTTCTAAAGGTGACTATGCCCGACTTAAGACAGATCTGTGAATTAGTAAAAGATACCACAATGACTGAAACGCGTTTGAAAAGTATCCAGTTTCACGTTTCATCGCTTCTCTAGAATTCTATATGGGGATAATGAATGGCAGTTCGCTGTGTCATAGTAAGGCAAATAAACTGTTAAGATATTACATACGCTAAACGTAAAGAAAGCACACATACTTCGGTCTTATCTGTGTTTCTGTAGCGCTTGTTTATAGAAAAATACTTCATATGTAATTCATATGTAAATATTTATATTTTACATCTGCAGCTTCAAATGAGCTCTATGCCTACTGCCGACGGGTGCTCGGCCGACGAGTGCCCTGGATGGTTACTATAGTAACCGACGATTTGAAATAGTGCGGACATAAACTTTTTAAAATATATAATACGCGGTGTTTAATGCGAAAAAAAATAAAAAAATATCATCTTTCAAAAATGAAATGAATTTCAAGTGTTGGTTATTATTAGATTTTAGATATTTATTTCGTTTCAACAAAATCAGCTGATCTGCGGAAGTCGAACATTTGAAGTTTGTGTGAAGGCTGCAGTTCTGGCTGTTCCTTTTTTATGGTTTTCTGATCGATACTAATATTAAAAATATAAAATCTACTATCCATGCTATTTCGTGTAAATTACGCCCCGTAATGTAACCCTGCTATTTCATGTAAATTACGCCCCGTAATGTAACCATGCTATTCCGTGTAAATTACGTCCTGTAATGTAACCCTGCTTTTTCATGTAAATTACGCCCCGTAATGTAACCATGCTATTCCGTGTAAATTACGTCCTGTAATGTAATCATGCTATTTCGTGTAAATTAGGTCCTGTAAAGTAACCATGCTATTTCATGTAAATTACGCCCCGTAATGTAACCATGCTATTTCGTGTAAATTACGTCCTGTAATGTAATCATGCTATTTCGTGTAAATTAGGTCCTGTAAAGTAACCATGCTATTTCGTGTAAATTACGTCCTGTAATGTAACCATGCTATTTCGTGTAAATTACGCCCCTTAATGTAATCATGCTATTTCGTGTAAATTACGTCCTGTAATGTAACCATGCTATTTCGTGTAAATTACGCTCCGTAATGTAACCATGCTATTTCGTGTAAATTACGTCCTGTAAAGTAACCATCCTATTTCGTGTAAATTACGCCCCGTAATGTAACCATGCTATTTCGTGTAAGCTACGCGCTGTAATGTAACCATGCTATTTCGTTTAAGCTACGCTCTGTTATGTACATGTAGCCTTGCTATTTCGTTTAAGCTACGCTCTGTTATGTACATGTAACCATGCTATTTCGTTTAAATTACACCCTGTAATGTAACAATGCTATTTCGTGTAAGTTAGGCTTTGTAATGTAATGTATTCATGCTTTTTCGTGTAAGCTATGCTCTTAAATGTAACCATGCTATTTCTTGTTAGGTACGGTCTGTAATGTAACCATGCTATTTCGTGTGAGGTACGCTCTATAATGAAACCATGCTTTTTCGTGTAAGCTACGCCCTATAATTTAACAATGTTATTTTGTGTAAGCTACGATTTGTAATGTAACCGTGCAATTTCGTGTAGGCTACCCCCTGTTAAATTGCCATGCTACTTCATGGTCATTATTCTATGTAAAAAACCCATGATATTTCGTGTAAATTACGCCCTGTAATGTAACCATGCTTTTTTGTGTAAGCTACACTCTTTAATGCAACCATTCTATTTCGTGAAGAAATGCTCTGTTATGTAACCATGCTATTTCGTGTGAGCTACCCCCATATAATGTTACAATGCTATTTCGTGCAAATTACGCGATGCTATTTTGTGTAAACTTCGCCTTGGAATATAACCATGCTATTTTCGTGTAAGCTACGCCCTTTAATGTAACAATGCTATTTCGTGTAAGCTACGCTCTGTTAAATTGCCATGCTACTTCATGTAGACTATACTATGTAATATAACCATGCTATTCCGTGTCTATAGAGCCTCGTCTATAGTAACTATACTACTTTGTGTTTACTACAGTATGTGAAGGGGGACAACTCCTTATACTTTACTTCAATTGTTGACTGCCGTACTGTATAATACTACACATCCATACACAAATATGCTATCACTCCGGTTTCCTGTTACAGTGTTACATATCATTTACATAATTACATGTCACAATTAAATACATTCATTTTAAACATCAGTTTCTTAATTTGTTGGCGAGCCGTACTCGGCTTATGGGATACTTTCTGGATATCATACATATGTTTTAGCTATAAAGAAACCAAGTGTAAAGTTTTAAATGAATATAGATATACCATGCAGCACCAAATTGTCCTCCTTCGTATGTTGTCTCCATAATATTTGATTATAATCACAGTGTGTAATATACACTTGTGAAAATTACCTGTCGTGTATTTTTACTTAGTCTAAAATATATGTGTATGATTTGTTTCCATATGCATAATTATACACAGTGATCCAAGTACTAATGTCATCAATACAACGTGTTTTAACAAGTTGTCTATTTAAGTAATTCTGTCTCGGCTTTCGTGACAGCAAAGGAAGTTATGCAGAATGGAGCAAAAGTACTCCAGGAAAAGGCTGACAAGTATCCGGAACTTAGGGAGCATTTCCTTGCAAAGCTAAGCGCTCAGAACGAACGGTCAGCAAAAACGGGAAATAAGGAGGTGGTCGTGCAGGCTTTGGACGAGCTGGATGTGCTATTTGAAAAGATCGAAGATAGATTGGCAGAAACGCGAAAAGGTAAGTATTTAGGCCTGATCTAGATGTGATGTCACGTGGTACATGTTTAGTGGTAAATGCTGTCCCTATGAATAACCTTGATCTGAAGTACGTGACCCACGTAAACTTGATTTAACTGAGTTAGTATAACCTATATAACCTTGATCTGAATTACCTGTGCTATATTACACGTATAAATCCTTGATCTAATTTACCTGTGCTAAATGACTTATATAACCTTGATCTGAACCATATGTGCTATCATGACCTATACAACTGATCTAAATTACCTGAGTTTATGACTTTTATTACCTTAACTCATTCACACCTGAAATTTCATAATGAACTATTCCAACCTTTGAGAGTAAGAGTTCAAATGTGTCTTCGGAGGTGAATAAGTTAATCTTAATTACATGTTATAGCATGACGATAGGTGGGTAATAGAATCTGAATTACCTTACGTGTAAGACGATATATGTGTAACATTATCTGAACTACCTGTACAAGTGTCATGTGTTTTATAGAGCAGGGAGTGACGGACAGCTGGCTTGTTGGGTCTCGGTTCACCATGGCGGACATCAATCTGGCCATCCTACTGGACCGGCTCACCCTGCTAGGGTTAGAGGAACGCTACTTCAGCCCCTCCAAACGACCACTGATCCAAGACTTCTACGTGAGGATGGGAAAACGCAAAAGTGTTCAACGAGTTCGACAGAAATTTCAGAGCACGATGAGAATAATGGTCGGCAGGACGTTGAAAAAGGCTATTCCGGTTGTCGTGGGTTTAGTGGGTGTGGCCGTAGGCGTGTTTTACTGGAGGGGGAGGGCGAAATGATAATGACTGGCTACAGGAAGGAGTGAGGAGGATATCCATTTGTAGCGAGAAATTGTGTATAAATGTGTCTATACAACTTGTTTATGTCGTTGGTTTTAATTAATTCTGAATTGTATGATAGCATTTCTACACATTAGTCATATCATATTAATACTATCTGAGTTGCACATAGTTAACTCATTCACCTCCGAAGTCACATTTAAATCTTTACCTCATATACTGTCTTTGATGCAGAAAATGCTACACAATAACTGCTAGGCCTTAGTAATTGAAGTGTGAAAATTAGGTCAAATACAGCATTTCATTTGCAGCCTGCATTCAGTAGAGCAACCCCAGCTGCAGTATCAATAGTTACAGAGATATAGATTGCGCAGTTCTTCTCTACATGTATCGGACGGATTGACCAGTTTCAATACCCCCTGCCCACTAAGTTGGGCGGGGTATACTGGGAATTAATAGGATGTCGTTAATTCTCGGAAAACAACCATCGTATTCAATTTCCTGAAGTATTCTGTATGGTGCTACTTTCTATAGTTGTTATTTTTGGTGGAACGCATCCTAGAACAAGGGAAAATATCTTAGTCATACACAAGGCGTTGGTGGTAATGGGGGTATACGACGTACCCTTCTGGAATATACATTTCTAGAAATGAAACAGAAACCAAATTAATAGTCAAGGTATATCTCTTAAATTGAACGTTTGATATAAGTTGTCTGTATTAGTAAATACAGTCGTATCAAATATTGTTTTGTTTAGTTTTTGTATTGTTTCAGGGCCAATCGCAATGAAAATCATTTAGTGCCAAAAGACGAAAGAAGAACTAAAAATAAAAAAGTTTAAAAATGTAAAGTACATCATCATGGAACGAATTGGTTATAAAGTATACCATATCTTATTAAAAATACCAAAGAGTGTAACTAATTATATATTGGTTGCACTGACACTATATCAAAAACACTTTCAAATAGGTACATTAAATCATATTCAATCATGAAGTGTTTCACCGTAAATGGCTGATCACATGCATTACAATCAGGTTGGTCTTCCCTACATAAAATGTAATTATGTGTGACGTATGTAAGGTCTGTGCTCAGTCGCGAGGGGAAACTCCCTCCCTGCGAGCTGCTTTACCTGCTGCACATGGTCAAATAGAAGAGAAAATTTTCGGTGAAACTTGAGATATGACGGAATATATCAAAGACATCTTTCCTTCGTAGCTCATAGATCGGAATATTTCCGGAGATTTCTACATACCCAGTGTTATGTTCTTTACCTAGACACAACTAACCAAACATCAGGTCAAGATGGCTTCTCAAAACATGTGCTTTTATTACCCATCATGCAATACATTACGTAATACAAATTACCGACATAGCATCCGTCAGCATCCGTAACCGATCCGCTACGGAGCGTTTACAACCACTTGTACATACAATGTACAGAAACACTACATCCCTCCACCCACAGTGAAGACATTCACCGATTGTGAGATGCTGTTCTCTTGAAATTAAAGTTTCCCATATACCTAGAAATGAAATGAACTATTAACTCTTGAACCAAAAACTCTTGCACAGATAGAGTGCATCAATAAACATAGTCAATAATGCGCGATACCAACGCTGAACACTTAAGTTTACCAAGTTCATAGAACACAGTTCATCCTTACTTAAAGCTTAACAGAAACTCAAAATAATGTGTTCAATGCTAGCTAATCACGAACATACTCCTTCAAGTACGATGGTGGTTTACGCGGTCTTTGGGGTCTCCTTGAAGGTTCTCCTGGACTAATCGACGATTTTGTTGATGGTACAGGTGTCGATGTGTTATCTGCAGGCTTTGGTTTACCAACTGAGTTGTTTGGCTCAGTAACCGGTACAGATACAGGTACAGAGGTAGGTATGGTGTCATAAAAGTCTTTGTCGGGGTCGACTTCTTTCACAGGGAGACAATGTCTTTGGCTTAAGTGGTCTACATGGCATCTAGCCACTGTTCCATTTTCCCCCTTTATGGTATAGGACAGGGGTCCATTTCGCGACACGATTTCACCCGATTTCCACTTAGGTCCAGCATAGAAGTTCTTCGCGAATATGGAATCTCCCTCAGCGAAATGACGTTCCTTCGTGTGCTGATCAAGTTGTTTCTTCTGCAACAGCTGTTGTTGCTGTACACGCTCACGAACTTCAGGATGAACTAAGTTAAGTTTTGTCGTGACTCTACGGTTGAACAAGAGTTCTGCTGGAGACAATCCAAACGACAAAGTTTTTTATCCAGACTACCCTCTGTGTTCTGTTGTTTCTTCATGCCCTCCTTGAATCCCCGCACTGCCCGCTCTGCCAGTCCGTTTGAAGCGGGGTGGTGTGGCGAAGTCCTTACATGTTTTATGCCATTCTCTGACATAAAAACACTGAATTCCTCACTCACGAAGCACGGACCGTTGTCCGACACTAACATTTCTGGCAATCCATGTTGCGCAAACACGCACCGCAGTCTCTCGATAGTGATTGCCGATGTGGATGAGTTTGTAACCAAAATCTCAACCCACTTACTGTATGCGTCAATGACGACCAGGTACATGTGACCCAGAAATGGACCTGCGTAGTCCACATGTACGCGTGACCATGGCCTCGATGGCCAGTCCCATGAATGAAGTGGTGCCATTGCCGGTATGGAAGCCTGTAGTTGACACGACTCACAACACTTCACTCGCTCCTCGATTTCGGCGTCAATGCCTGGCCACCAGACGTACCCTCGAGCTAAACTTTTCATCTTGACGATGCCTGGGTGACCTTCATGAAGGGCGTCGAGCAACGATGCTCGTCCAAATGTAGGGATTACTACGCGATTCCCCCACAGTAGAACATCCTCATACAGATTGAGTTCATGTCTCCGGTTGTGATAGGGTTTTAACCGTTCATTCGGACACTTCTCTCCCCAACCTCTGTACACCCAGCCGATAACTTCCTGTAACGTAGGGTCCTGTTTTGTCCAGGTTTGCACTTGCTCAAAGGTTACGGGCGAAGAGTTAAGCGTGTCCATCATCAAAATCATTTCTCCTGGAACTGGTACCTCATCTACAGTTTCACTCAGAGGTAATCGACTAAGCCCATCGGCGTTAGCATTCAATGTTCCCGGACGGTAGATTAAGTCATACTCGTATGCCGCGAGTAGAAGCGCCCACCTCTGGATGCGCGCAGATGCCATAGTCGGAATGGCCCGATCAGTCTTGAAAATCCCCAATAACGGCTTGTGATCTGTATATATGGTAAATGTCCTTCCATATAAATACTGGTGAAACTTTTTCACACCAAAGATAAGGGCTGCGCCCTCCTTATCCAATTGAGAGTAGTTCTTTTCAGCCGGTGCCAGCGAACGCGACGCGTAGGCGATAGGCCGTTCCTTGCCGTCTGGCTCGACATGCGATAGAACCGCACCAAGGCCATAAGGAGAAGCATCACACGACAACACTAGCTTCTTCTTCGGATCGTAATGCACGAGTACCGTATCCGACTGTAAAAGTTCCTTGGCCTTGACGAACGCATTTTCTTCGCGTTTTCCCCACTTCCAGTCAGTCTCCTTGGCTAACAACATGTGAAGTGGTGCAAGCACTGTGCTTATGTTGGGTAAATAGCACGCATAATAGTTAAGCATACCAAGGAAAGCCTGAAGTTCTTTCACGTTCCTGGGCGCAGGAGCGTCCTTGATGGCTCTAACCTTGACCTCAATCGGTTGCATGCCCTCTCCAGTGATCCTGTGACCCAAATACTCAACTTCTTCCTTCATGAAAAAGCATTTACTCTTTTTCAAGTGTATACCCGCATTCTCCAGTTTGGTCAAAACCAGTTCTAAGTTCTTGATATGACTCTGTCGATCCCTCCCGGCGACTAAGATGTCGTCGACACGAACTATCACTTGCGGTACACCTTGAAGGATATTTTCCATTGTCCTCTGGAAAATTCCGGGAGCTGACGAAATCCCATATGGTAGACGATTATAGCAAAACAGGCCCTTATGGGTATTGATTGTTGTGTAGGGTTTCGACTCGGTGTCCAACTCTAACTGCTGATAAGCCTGGCTCAAATCCAGTTTCGAGTAGAAAGCTCCACCTCCAAGACTAGCATACAAATCTTCAGTCTTAGGGATTGGGTAGTTGTCCAACTTACTCACTTGATTTACAGTTACTTTGTAATCACCACAGATACGAATGGTAGAATCCGACTTGACAATGGGTACGATAGGTGTCGCCCACTCTGACATTTCAACAGGCTCAATGGTGCCTTCCTGCACCAGTCTATCCAGTTCCGTTTCAATCTTTTCCCGCAATGCGTATGGAACTGGTCTTGCCTTGAAATAACGCGGTTTCTCGTTCTGATCCACATATATCTTGGCTTTAAAGTTTTTCACTTTACCCAGTCCTCCTGCAAAGACTGCCTTATGCTTATCAAGCACTGTCTGTAGTTCATGATCCTCACTAACCTTGAATATCTTAGCCCAGTTCAACTTTATTTTCCCTAGCCAGTCGCGTCCCATGAGATTATGACCGTTACCCTTGACTATTACAATCGACATTTCTCTCGTAAAGTTACGATAGCACACTGTGAGTACGCACTCGCCCAAAGTAGGCACACTTGCCCCTGTGTATGTGCGTAACTTGACCTGGGTGGGTTTGAGTTCGAGTCCAGTATCCTCAGATAACTCGCGAAATGTTGTTTCACTCAACACTGAAATTCCAGCGCCTGTATCGATTTCCATGTCCACATTCTTACCCCCTATTTGAAGTTTGACATGGTAGGGTTTCCTTGATTCCCCAATGTGATTGATGTGATACATCATGTACATCTCGTCCTCAGAATCCTCCATCATATGGACCTTGGAAGGCTGTTTGCTGTACTGACCACTTTGCCTTTTATACAGCTTGCCTGACTTATCCCCCTCCTTGTTGGGGCACTTATCCCTAATGTGTCCCTTTTGACCACACTTGTAACATTCATAGTCCTTAAACCTGCATGTGTGAGGTTTATGCTTCCCTCCACACCGCCAACATGGTTTGTCATGTCTATCAGTACTTCCAGAACTTTGATGTCCCTTGTTGAACTGTTTATTGTTTTTGAATTTCGCGCTTTGCGAAGACTGTAACTTGTTGACTTGTTCCTTTGAACTAGTAGATTGTTGAAGGTCTATTACGTTTTTCTTCGCTAATTCCATCGAATATGCGATGTCAAATGCCTTTTTGAATGTTAATTCACTCTCCGACAACAACCGACGTTGAATGCGATCTTCATTAATTCCGCAAACTATTCTGTCTCTCAACATATTGTCTAAGGTTTCTCCATAGTTACAGTGTTCCGCTAAATGCCTCAAACTCGCAACATAATCTGACACAGTTTCTCCCGCACTTCGAAATCTGTTATGGAATTTATAACGTTCAACAATTTCTGATTGTTTTGGCTGATAATGGCCCTGTACTATTGCCACAAGTTCATCATATGTCTTATCGCCCGGTTTAGCCGGTACAAGGAGATCGCACATGAGCTTGTACACTTTTTCGCCACAAACGCTCAATAGGATTGACTAACGTTTTGCCTTGTCTGCATCGTCCGTGTTTCCGATGTTATTCGCATCAAAATAATGTCCCAGACGTTCTGTATAGTGTTCCCACGTTCCGACCGCCTCCTCAAAAGCGTCGATTTTACCAAACGTCGCTGTCATGTTTGTCCTCGTCGCCAATTGTTATGTTCTTTACCTAGACACAACTAACCAAACATCAGGTCAAGATGGCTTCTCAAAACATGTGCTTTTATTACCCATCATGCAATACATTACGTAATACAAATTACCGACATAGCATCCGCCAGCATCCGTAACCGATCCGCTACGGAGCGTTTACAACCACTTGTACATACAATGTACAGAAACACTACACCCAGCATCGATTGAAATGCGATATATGAAAAGTACAATAGTGTAATACATGTTTATGATTAATAAAGCTTGAGGATTTCTATTGGTTGATTTATTTTATCCTTGCCTTGATATTTAATTGTACCTTTGTAATACACATCAACATCAAGATATTATTTTAAACAATATTCTATTTTTTTGATTTACAATTATTTCTTTTATTGTACGTATGTCATCGAGATGATCGGGAAACAGAAAATGTATCGTACTACTAGTATATCAAATCTCGGTTCATGTCTACGGCAAAATGAATTCATGATCGTGTACACACATCAAACTTGACAAGAAATATACAGATTGTAAAGTAACCTGTGATTCATATATATGAATTCAAAAACAACATCTAAATTCATTAGCATGGATGAATGATATGTAAGAAATTTCCCTTAATGAACCTCAAAAGGGGTGAAAGTGATAGGAATTACTAAGAAACTCTTATATATATAATCAGAAAAAACATTTCAAAGTCCTTGTGATGATTAAATATAACAAAAGAAAAAGACAAGAGTTTCTTCGACTTTTCTAGCGCTAGGGAACCACTAACCTCTTTTCTTTTGTTTATATATATATATATTATATAGAAAAAATAAGATTAACGACCGACTAAAAAAACTAGCTGCTTTCACCCTTCACAGGGCTCTTCGGGTTTATTTAAAAGAACAACGTTGTGACGTCACAATTACATGTCATCACACTACAATAGTAACGTGACGTCACGAAGTACACAAGATTGGTGGACAATTTAGCGTAAAATTTTACTGTGGCCTGTTGAGACTTGGACACCAGGCTTCGGTATCACAAACATTTTCTCAAATCTCAAGCTCAAATCTTAAGTTTGAACTCAGCTGAGATTTACCGCCAAATGGGTATCACAAAGCTGGTAAAACTTAAGTTCGGCTGGTTAAACTCAAGCTCAGCTAAGCTTGCCGACGTAAACTTCCGCTGAACTCTTCACACCTAAAAGAGCACATTTCTCGTATCAAGACTGTGCAGTTTTTCGCGCGATGTCGCACTTGTTGTGTGTCAAATCACATGTTTACGCTGAAAGAATTTTGAAAGAATTTAATATCATTAAACGAAGAAGAGGTATAATCTTCGTAACAGTTTTTAAGTACAATAACACTGTTTTTAACAACATGCATTTACTTCACTCAAAATAAATCAGAACATGCTATAAACGTGTTCATGCGATCGATTCCCGTGTCCGTCAGTTTTCGAGGTAAGCAAAGGCAAAGGTGTTAGACAGCTCCTATGATGAAAATAAAGATTAATTTGTAACCTGTGTGGTCAAAAAGATTCCGTTAACGACAAAGATCTAGAGGAAATAGCTACGTCGCGTTTACTTTGTACTCAATACTTGGTACCACGACGTGATCAAGAATAAACTGCAGGTGCGACACAAAACGGGCGAGTGTTATGATTCTCTTTCTTTAAACTTAGGACAAGAAATTAAGTGACAATTTTTTTTTGTAAAATTTGAACACCCAATAACCACAGGTCTACCAATCGAGACTGGGAGATGTATTATTCATAGTCGTGACTCAAAGACTATTCACAGTAAAACCTAACTTTATTGTTGGTACTTTTAAGTGACATTGCCTAATACATGTAGCTAATCAAGACGTGTATATATTCCTTCGATTATACAATACACATGTATATATATGTTATATTTTGAGGTGAAAGTGTTCGATATACTATGTCTAAAAACGCACTTTTTAATGTGAAGCCTAATAGATATTGTCCTTGATTTCCCTAATCCATCACATTTTACAAATAATAGACTTACATTGTTGCAAACATTTATTAAATACGGATTTAAAAATTCCACATGAACGATATTCATTTCTTCTGGTTACTTTACGTTGTCATTGATCGTCATTTTATCATTATTGCAATTGGCATAGGTAGTGAGAAGTGATTCCTTATAATGTGTAATGTGAAATGTAGTAAATGCAGAAAATCTTGTACTATGGAAATTTCCAATCCACCTCCATCTTTTTTTCAAACATTTTTTTTTCAAATCTAAATATTTTTTTGTTTAAATGATCTATTTATATACATCATGTTATCTACATGTACCTATATGTACAGTCCCGTGCCAAATTAAAGTTCACAGTTATCTTTTTCCCTCTTAATTTCCTGCATTTCTTCATATACATGTATGTATCAGTGAGTTTTCCTGATCTCATTTATAATGTTACTTATCGAGAGAAATATTTGAAACATGAAAGAGAGTTATCTGAATATTTCTTTCACAATACGGTTAATTCTGTTCGTTGAGCGATTTTCAAGATGTGCCAATTATTATGCAAAGGAAACTATACTTTTTGCATAACGTCATTTTGTTCTTTATCTTACTAAAAGTTTATGGTAAAATATGTAATTCCTGAGATACACCTGTTGTATCTTGAAAACTGCGAAACTGCAAATTATGAAAATATAACGAGAAAAAATAACCCCTGACATTTAATGGATTTTAAAAGCCATGCATTCGTATGTACATGTAAAACAACGACCGTTCATAGAATTATACCATATGTATATATATTTTTTTTATCTAAATCTGTTGAATATATCTACATACACATTTAAAGATTGCAAATACACCGCAGAACACCTGTGGTTTTAAAATACACCTTTTTTATGGTAGACATTATGTAGTATATACCATGTGGTGAGATACACAAGGACCTGATTATTTGTAACCGCTATATTTGGACCTAAACTATTTTTTTCTGAACACCTTAGGTTAGGTCTAAATATAGCAGTAACACATTATAAGGTCCCTGTGGCCAGAGACGTGTTATATACGTCTCTGCTGTGGCATAATACTCCAATCTAGTCATTCCTTTGCCCCACTTTTATCAATCATTGAAATCATGTTTCACAAGGAAATTATTTTTGCATATGTATGTTAAGACTTGTTTGTTCAACTGGTACTGTATATACTTTGGTATAAAATAACATATATTAAAACTACTTGGTTTAAAACCTTAAATGCTTTCATGGATGATAAGTCGCTGTCTGGTGCATTTAATGAAGTCCCGCAATGTATTTAGTATTACTGATCATGGTCAGTAGGCGCTTCTAACGATCAGACGACGTTCTTGAGAAATTACATTACGAGGTATTTGCATCGTTTTTGTTATTTTTCATAATGAAATATATACTGTTATGTGTAAATTATGGAAACAAAATACTGATTGTACCCAGAATTGCATGTCAACACATTCAAATATTGTTATTTTACCGAAATATTGTCTATATTGTAACATCATCTCGGAGCATAAAGTGGCAGTACCCAAATCGGATCGGTACCCAAATCGGATCACTTTGTGCAAAACTACTCATAAAAAAAATAAAAATGTGTCAACAAATCAGTTATAACAATGATGTAGTCTTAGAATAGATAGCCATGCACAATTTTATGACTACAGATAATTAGTTTTTTAAGTTCAAATAGCGCAAGAAAACGTAATTCAAACTCAAATGTCAATGTTTTGATTACGTTTTTAAAAAATGGCGCGTGCGACGACTATGCACTCTGTTTTGGACTATATGAAGCAATTCACACTATAGAAATACTTTTTGTCATATAAATTCTAAAGGTTATCATAAAATGTTAATATGCCGACAAAAACATATTCATTTGAAGCGTACGATACTGCAAAATTCAAGCCGTGATCCGATTTGGGTCCCGACATTCTCAAAAGCCGGAGACGCTGATTGGTGACTTCAGAGCGTTCTATAAATATCTCAAGTGAGCCCCGGGTGCTAATTTCGTTTGTGAGAACACCCATCGATATTCTTATTTTGATACAACCATAAATGAATATAATTCATCCTCAGATTTTTCAATGATTTAATAAAATGATCGTTTGGTGATCCGATTTGGGTACTGTCACCTGCCCAAAGTCGGTCCGACTTGGACACAAACAAGCCACGATATATCGTCTTACAAAAAGTAAAATAACATGAAAATACATAATTTAAAATATCACATGCTCATTTACCAAATGTCCTCCTAAATGCTTCTGGTACCTGGGTAGCCACTCAGACAGTTAGGAACCGTCTTTATGGTGCTGGTTTAAGGTCACGTAGACCAGCAATACGAGTTCCATTAACTGCCCGCCATGCTATGGACCGATTAGATTAAGCCCAAGCTCACAGCACTTGGACTCTTCAGGAATGGGAACCGGTTCTTTTTACTGACGAGTCCAGATTCTGTCTCGTCTTCACCGACAGGCGCGTTAGAGTATGGAGACAACCTGGGCAGAGGTTCCAGGCAGGTAACGTTGTGGAACATGACCGATATGGCGGTGGTTCGGTGATGGTGTGGGGAGACATAAGCCTTCGTGGGGAAACTGACCTCCATGTCTTCCATAATGGTACCGTTACGGCCCGGATTTACTGCGACGAAATCCTTGATGCCTATGTCAGACCCTACGCTGGTGCTATAGGCCCTGACTTTATCCTTATGGACGATAATGCTAGGCCAAATAGAGTGAGGGTGACTGATCAGTATCTACAGCAAGAGACTATTCAACGAATGGGTTGGCCAGCCCGCTCGCCGGATCTATATACCATCGAGCATGTGTGGGACATGCTACAGACAGCTCTCACTGCCAGAAATGGTCAGACAAGAACACTCCAGGAGCTGGCAACAGCTTTGGTAGCTGAGTGGAACGCTATCCCATAAAACCGGATACGCAATCTCATTCGGGGCAGGCACAGACGTTGTGAAGCTGTAATTGATGCTCATGTGCGTCACACTCGATACTAGAAAAAAATCTGTTTATTTAGGATGAGTTTTGTTCAATTGAAGTTTTTTAGTGAATACCTCTTTGTTACCAATTTTACGGGTAGACCTTTTCCTATGCCTCATTTTCCGACTGTTATTACAATTTTTGGGATCTTTGCATGCTGATGAATTAAAAGAACAATCAATTTTTTAAAATTAATCTCAGTATAAACCAAATAAAAGCAAAGCCTTCAACCGAGTCTGGCATCGAGGTCTCTCTTCAAACTTTCCAAATTTGGCATATATGGTAGTTTACTAAAATGGTTCAAAGATTATCTCAATAACAGGAAACAAAGGGTGATTTTAAATAATTGTAAGTCGGACTGGGCATCTGTCATGGCTTGGGTACCTCAGGGCTCGATCCTCGGTCCTCTTTTATTTCTTGTGTATATTAATGACATTGTTTATGAAATCAATTCCACAATTAAGCTATTTGCCGATGATACGTCCCTGTACATAGTAGTAGACAATCCCGTCACGGCACATGCTTCTTTAGAATCAGATATTAATAAAATTCATGTGTGGTCCCGATAGTGGCTTTTAGAATTCATTCCCCGAAAAACTGAAACTGTGTTTATAAGCAGGAAAAGAAATCCCATTTACCACCCAATCTTCATATGAACAACTTTCCCAATAAATAATGTATCCTCTCACAAGCACCTTGGTGTGTACTACTCTGGAGAGGGTCGTTAGCTAGAACAAGTTAATTATATCATTGCCAAAGCCTCGTTTAAAATCAATATAATGAGATCTTTGAAATTCCAAATAGATAGACAAACTTTGCAAACTATATATTTCTCCTTTATAAGACCACTTGAATATGGCGATATAGTATGGGGAAATATTACGAAAGAACTGGAAAAAAACCTTGAAAACCTCAATGTTGAGTTGCTCGGATAGTAACTGGCGCAACAAAACTAACAAGTATTGACAAATCGTTCAATGAAGCAAGATGGACGAGATTATTTGATCGTAGACAAAATCGATAAATTCTTCAATTTCATAAAATGTTTTACATTTACCAATATTTGTATAATGTTGTTCCTCACACAGTTTCGGAGAGACATAGATATGATACAAGGAACTCAGTCCATACATGTGTCACTCCAATATTTGTATAATGTTGTTACTCACACAGTTTCGGAGAGACATAGATATGATACAAGGATCTCAGACCATGCATGTGTCACTCCAATATTTGTATAATGTTGTTACTCACACAGTTTCGGAGAGACATAGATATGATACAAGGAACTCAGTCCATACATGTGTCACTCCAATATTTGTATAATGTTGTTCCTCACACAGGTTCGGAGATACATAGATATGATACAAGGAACTCAGACCATACATGGGTCACTCCAATATTTGTATAATGTTAACGTTGTTCCTCACACAGTTTCGGAGATACAAAGATATGATACAAGGAACTCGGACCATACATGGGTCACTCCAATATTTGTATAATGTTGTTACTCACACAGTTTCGGAGATAAATGTACATAGATATGATACAAGGAACTCGGACCATACATGGGTCACTCCAATATTTGTATAATGTTAACGTTGTTCCTCACACAGTTTCGGAGATACAAAGATATGATACAAGGAACTCGGACCATACATGGGTCACTCCAATATTTGTATAATGTTAACGTCGTTCCTCAAACAGTTTCGGAGATACATAGATATGATACAAGGAACTCGGACCATACATGGGTCACTCCAATATTTGTTTAATGTTGTTCCTCACACAGTTTCGGAGATACATAGATATGATACAAGTAACTCAGACCATACATGGGTCACTCCAATATTTGTATAATGTTGTTCCTCACACAGTTTCGGAGAGACATAGATATGACACAAGGAACTCAGACCATACATGTGTCACTCCAATATTTGTATAATGTTGTTCCTCACACAGTTTCGGAGATAAATGTACATAGATATGATACAAGGAACTCGGACCATACATGTGTCACTCCAATATTTGTATAATGTTGTTCCTCACACAGTTTCGGAGAGACATAGATATGATACAAGGAACTCAGACCATACATGGGTCACTCCAATATTTGTATAATGTTAACGTTGTTCCTCACACAGTTTCGGAGATACAAAGATATGATACAAGGAACTCGGACCATACATGTGTCACTCCAATATTTGTATAATGTTGTTCCTCACACAGGTTCGGAGAGACATAGATATGATACAAGGAACTCAGACCATACATGGGTCACTCCAATATTTATATAATGTTGTTCCTCGCACAGTTTCGGAGAGACATAGATATGATACAAGGAACTCAGACCATACATGGGTCACTCCAATATTTATATAATGTTGTTCCTCGCACAGTTTCGGAGAGACATAGATATGATACAAGGATCTCAGACCATGCATGTGTCACTCCAATATTTGTATAATGTTGTTCCTCACACAGTTTCGGAGATACATAGATATGATACAAGGAACTCAGACCATACATGTGTCACTCCAATATTTGTATAATGTTGTTCCTCACACAGTTTCGGAGATACATAGTTATGATACAAGGAACTCAGACCATACATGTGTCACTCCAATATTGTGCAAAACTGCTTTTTATAAACAATCGTTTATACCCTCTACTATAGATCAATGGAATAAACTACCATCTGATGTTAGATCAAATCCGTCTGTTTCTGCTAAAAAATCATACCTTGATAAACAGTTAAGTAGAAAAGTACCAATCCGCTACACTTTTGGAACCCGTAAGTGTCAACTATACCATGCTCGTCTACGAATGGAATGCAGTTCCTTAAACAGCCATTTATTTAGTAAGAATATTGTTCAATCTCCGCTATGGTTGAAAACACTGGTCAATTTCTTTTAAAATGTACCAGATATGACGACATAAGAAGACAGTATTTATATTCGTTGCCTTATAATATTACCACAGATATTTTACTGTTTGGGAACGAGACATTGTCACTACAAGCAGATAAGGTTATCTTCCTAGCTGTCCAAGATTATATATAAAAAACAAACAGGTTTTCCGTATGATTTAATTTTTCATAAACATGTATGTGCCTAAAGCCGAAGTGTACGTATGTAAGAACAAGTACATATGTAAAACCCTTTAACAACCAAAATCCTTCACCATTAATTATCTCCCTTTCTTTCTCCTTGTTTAAACTATTGTCACTGATTGTTGTATTGTATGTATTTTCATTGATAACAATATGCTGTCCATCCTGAATATATTTGTCAGTTTATAATAAGGGGATAGATTTACACAAGTGTCTAAGACACCTGTTTCTATTTCCTATTTTGTACCATGTGTTTTGTTACAACATGTTTTATATATATATATTTAATTGAAATACTTGAATAAAAGAAAGCTTAAACTAAATAACAGATTTATTTTCACATATGCCAAAAAATAAAAGTGATCCTTAGCAAAATGTAAGTAGTATATATAAACGTTGGCTGCGAGGCATATTTCACCATATTGGGGATTATTACAGAAAAGAATGGAAACAAATTAAATTATTGTATATTTTATTATGCCAGTAGTCTTATCAAAACCAATTGTATTTTGTGAATTATTTTATGTAAATTGAAGTGAATGAAAACGGCAGCTTGTTTTGGTTTAAATCATATTTTTAATTCAGACGGTAGACATTAACATAGCAGCATATGTTAAGAAGTAATACAAGATTTGTTTAATAACCCAGTAAAAATATCGGTGTTTACAATCCGTAAGCTGTCTATTTATACAATCTATTAAATACTCTATGTGTACATGACTACTGAATCCATTGGTATACTATTCCGTGTGTATTAGAACCATCACAGCGGAAAACTTGTTCAATCTAATACAAATCTAATAACAATGTTATCGGGGAGCAACACAACCCCATTTGTGAAGTTATCCATACAGAAATAATTCGTAAATTGGTTGGTTAGGGGTTTTACGTCTTCATTTCACTGACGGTAGTCTGTGTTTCGGCCGACACGAGGGGTAAGTCGCCGCTTACCATACCCGCTTAAGATTCAAAGTGTCCTAGGCCCGTCCAGGACACGCGCCAAGGTCGGACTGCTCCTCAGATGCGGTTAGGATGTCACAGCGGCTATCGTCAACGAGATACCAGATATAAGAATATTTATTTTACGTCGAATTTGCACAACATACAACAGCTTGTATTTCGACAAAACCATGAGTATAATAACAGAGACAAAAACATTACAACATGAAAAATAAAATAAAAAAATAAACATGTACTAATAGGCACATTGCACACGGTAAACACATCAGCACATGGTAATGTAAGCACAATAGCACATTAAGCACATTTGCATACAGCACGTAAAACAAAACCATCACATGGCAAGCTTATTAGCACATAGTAGGCACATTTGCACACTTGTAAGCACGTGTGAAGCACACGAGTACATATAGCACATGTCTGAGCACACCAGCATACAGTAAGTATACAGCACAAACAAATGCAAACCACTGGCAGCATATCACATACCGTTAGAATAAAACAAATGGATGAGGACTTTGGCCTCTCTCTCAAGGACCTGTTTTGAGACAGATCCATGTCCTTGGCGTGGTCCCCGTTGTCCTCCTATGAAAATGTACAAAAGTTCCTAAGGTCAGAGGTCAATATTACCTGATTCGCATTGTAGAATATAAGACTGCACGGTAGAAAAAGTAACATATGCGTTTTTACAACCAAACTTCATTTTTAAAAGTGTACAAACATTTTGTCGATCCCAATATCTTGACTTCGGTTCACTTTAGACACCCACTTCGTGTGTGTATTGTGTAATTTGCACAGTCAGAGTCAACTTGACTGGTAATTTAAGAAGGCCTCATATATGTAATGACACCGTGAATAATACCACCAATCTGTAGATAGGCCATTGTTATAGAACAATGTTAACATGACGCGCTATTCTGTGCTACCTAATGTAAGAAACTACAGGTACACCGAGTATGTTTTAATCGTCAGCCTAGATTGTGCGAGATGAAGGAATCTCAGAAAAATAACATGATAAGCTGACCAGTGCAGGCTGCATACTGAAACTAAAGGTTGGTGCTGATATTGGTACTTAACTCTGTTTTGGTTGTTACCACAGAAGGGTGTTGATCTACTTGTGAATATTACTGTTTTAGTTGGTTACACAGAAAGAGGGTAACCTAACTGTGACATTACTGTTTTGGTTGTTAACACAAAAGGGGGGTTACCTACCTGTTACATTACTGTTTTGGTTGGTGACACAAAGGGGGGTTACCTACCTGTGATATGACTGTTTTGGTTGTTACCACAGAAGGGGGTTGATCTACTTGTGATATTACTGTTTTGGTTGGTAATACCGAAAAGCGTTACCTACCTGTGATATTACTGTTTTGGTTGTTAACACAGAAGGAGGTTGATCTCCTTGTGACATTACTGTTTAGGTTGTTAACACAGAAGGGGGTTACCTACCTGTGACATTACTGTTAAGGTTGTTAACACAGAAGGAGGTTGATCTCCTTGTGACATTACTGTTTAGGTTGTTAACACAGAAGGAGGTTGATCTACCTGTGCCATTACTGTTTAGGTTGTTAACACAGAAGGAGGTTGATCTACCTGTGATGTTACTGTTCTGGTTGTTAACACACAAAAGGGGTTACCTACCTGTGCCATTACTGTTTAGGTTGTTAACACAGAAGGAGGTTGACTCACTTGTGACGTTACTGTTTTGGTAAGTAATACGGATGTTAGTGGACGTTCCTGAGTATAAACAGTCGTGTATACTTTGAAGTCACCCTACTTCGAATAATGGTACCAGTATTGTTATCTTCATTTTCGAAATGCCAACGTCGTTTACCACGATGCATTATGATTCTATAAATTCCAATAGAAAATTTGTTTATGAAAACAAATTGGCACAAATCCGAGTGAGTTCATCGTTCCTTGATCGGCTTGCAGAATGTCATACTGTTCTTATTTTTTCCTTGTATAATGCATTTTAATCCAAAATGAAAGGCATGTAATTGTATGTAATATTCATTTCCCCCTGGCACACAGCCTCTGACATCAGTGAACCTTCCAGGTCCAGGGTTGAAATGGCCGCATACACAGGTAGAACTTACCTGTATTGCAGGATTTTGTTACACCTTAGTGACCCCAACTCAGCAATTTCTATCCAGTGAACCCAGGTAGCCTCTACAGTAAAGGTGTATTCCCTGATCACTGTATAGGATACTGAGCACTCTATATTACTGGGTAGCTGGTTAACTTCTTTCTTACCAATACTCTTGTTATTAAAATGTAGGGATTCTTTTTGAATGATTATCGCTTAAAAAAGTGCTTTACGAGTTTTGACGGCATGAATATTGCTTAGGCATCTTAACGAATACAGGACAAAATAAGTATATTAAAATGTGACAATTCCTTTCCATAGAGATCACCATCTTAATACTACTGTTTCCCTGTAGATGAAGTTCTCGGTGACATTGGAGGGTCAAAAAGAGTCAAAATTAGACGGCCATATGAATTCGAAGTCAGAGGGCAACGCAGAGTCTAAACAAGGGACCCGGACAGTGTCAAAGCAAGAGGGCAGACTTAAGTCAAAGCAAGAGGGCAGACTTAAGTCAAAGTCAGAGGGCAGACTTAAGTCAAAGCAAGAGGGCAGAATTAAGTCAAAGTCAGAGGGCAGACTTAGGTCAAAGTCAGAGGGCAGACTTAAGTCAAAGTCAGAGGGCAGACTTAAGTCAAAACAAGAAACCAACACAGAGTCAAAGCCAGAGGGCAACACAGAGTCAAAAACAGGGAACAAAAAAGAGTTAGCATCACAGGGTCGAATTAAGTCAAAGCCATTGGGCAACGGAGGGTCAAAACAAGAGACTCAAACAGAGTCAAAGCCAGAGGGCCAAAAACAGTCAATACCAGAGGACCAAATACAGTCAACACCAGAGGGCCAAATACAGTCAACACCAGAGGGCCAAATACAGTCAGCACCAGAGGGCCCATTACAGTCAACACCAGAAGGCCAAATACATTCATCACCAGAGGGCCAAATACAGTCAAAACCAGTAGGCAAAATACAGTCAAAACCAGAGGGCCAAATACATTCATCACCAGAGGGCCAAATACAGTTAACACCAGAAGGCAAAATACATTCATCACCAGAGGGCCAAATACAGTCAAAATCAGTAGGCAAAATACAGTCAAAACCAGAGGGCCAAATACAGTCAAAACCAGTAGGCAAAATACAGTCAAAACCAGAGGGCCAAATTCATTCATCACCAGAGGTCCAAATACAGTCAAAACCAGTAGGCAAAATACAGTCAAAACCAGTAGGCAAAATACTGTCAAAAGCAGAGGGCCAAATACAGTCAAAACCAGAGGGCAAAATACAGTCAATACCAGAGAACCAAATACAGTCAATACCAGAGGACCAAATACAGTCAACACCAGAGGGCCAATTACAGTCAACACCAGAGAGTCAAATACAGTCAACACCAGAGGGCCAAATACATTCAACACCAGAGGGCCAATTACAGTCAACACCAGAAGGCCAAATTCATTCATCACCAGAGGGCCAAATACAATCAAAACCAGTAGGCAAAATACAGTCAAAACCAGAGGGCCAAATACATTCATCACCAGAGGGCCAAATACAGTCAACACCAGAAGGCCAAATACATTTATCACGAGAGGGCCAAATACAGTCAAAACCAGTAGGCAAAATACAGTCAAAAGCAGAGGGTAAGACAGAATCTGCGTGTTTGAAAATAGACCTCACATCTGCACCTGATTTATTGACGGACACAAGTAGTTTTCTTATACAGGTAGCCCGTAACGACACCCATGTTATATTTCAAATATTCATAAATAGAGTGCACGAAGGCCAGCATATCCATTACAAGTGTCCATACTTGCCTGCTCGTCCATCACGCATAACAGTAGTGGTTTATGTACTAGAAAACAACAAACATTCGTACACGGTCAGGGGAGGAGGCAAAGCTGCTGTAGCCGCTACCACAGGTAAATGTTATGACAGATATGTTATAAAGGGGCAATATTTAAAGTGGTTTTACAACTACAGTGAAACATTTTTAAGTGTTAAGATTCGTATAGGAACAATGTCTAAATATTATGATAGTTATACAGTAATATTTTCATTATAATGATTATTTGAGAACGAATGTTTCTGTGTTATAATAATTATAGGCTCTATAACTCAATGAGTTACTATACTCAATGTTTAAGTGGTATAGTTGTAAATATAGGGTCAATATTCCAGTGGTATACCAGTTATTAGATCAATGTTTAGTTTTAGTGTTTTGACAGTTATATGGTTAATGCTTTAATGGATTGACAGTTATACGACCAATGTTTAAGTGTTATGACAGTTACAATGTGTAGGGTCAATATTCCAGTGCTATAACAGTTACACTGTGTAGGGTCAATATTCCAGTGTTATGACAGTTACAATGTGTATAGGGTCAATATTCCAGTGCTATGACAGTTAATAGTTCAATGTTTAAGTGGTATAGTTGTAAACAAAGGGTCGATATGTTAGTTATATTACAGTTATATGGTTAATAGTGTATGCAAAAGTGTATGCCTTATTATACAATTATGGACTTTTGTGCTGGTGAATATGATGTGATATGAACCTGAAAAAGCGATATTAACCGAGGCAAAGCCCATAACTGTTTTATAATATGCTTCAACGATAAAAAATGTATAGTTAACCTTTATCGGCACAAGCCTTCGTGTAAAATTTAGCCAGGGTTGAATCAATCAGTTCGGCATCGTAGCAATCGAAGACATCGTCAAGGTTCTTTTCCTGAAGCTAAGCATGGAGGACACACACCGCGTGTTCGGTGGCCTTTTGTTTTTAAAAAAACATCTTTATCTGCAAGTAGTTTTAGGGAAATTTGTGATGTAACGGAGACGAAGCAGCGGCCTTACTCTGTTGTCGTCTGACATATCGCGTTCCGTTCTAACTGCGCATGCGGTACGACAAGTTCCGGGAAATTTCCATATAGGCTATATTTTGAAATCAATATTCACCGGATAACAAGTCTACATGAGTTTTTGAGGACTGGTCACGTGTATAGAATCCAGCCAATGTGATTGCGAGAAATTGTCAAGCACATACTTATATACAATTATGGACTTCTGTGCTGGTGAATATGATGTGATATGAACCTGAAAAAGTGATATTGACCGAGGCGTTCAGGTTCATATCCCATCATATTTACCAGCACAAAAGCCCATAACTGTTTTATTATATGCCCCAACAATAATATTTTGTATAGTTAACATTTACTTTAACGAGCCTCCGTGTAAAATTTAGCCAGGGTTGAATCCAACAGTTCGGTTTCGGAGACAAGGTGAAGATTCTTTTCCTTAAGGTAAGCATGGAGGACACGCACTGCTTTCGGTGTCCTTAAACATAAATTGTAAAAATCGTGATATTTGAACCATATGTTATCCAGAATTTGAAATGATAGAACTATCGATAACATCACCTGACATTACAGTCTAGTTCCGTGTTATATGTACTGACATAGCGATATATTTCTTACATTTTTAGGTACCGAACTTTCCTTGAAACTTACGCTAAATCAGTGTGATCCGTACCTGGATCTGCACATCAAGGACGCGGCAGAGGTAAGTCGATGCATTCGAATAAATAAGATTGTAATATGATATCGTATTATGTATTTTACTGTGATGCATTTTCTTTCAGTTTTATGGCGTTTGTTGTACGTTAATCTGAATTGAACTTTCCAATACCTGTATATAAATTACTTCCTGTATTCATTGCTACTGATAATACTGATATATATTTGAGCCAATCTCTGTTTAGCCTGATGTATGTCTGAGTCCTTATTGGAGGTTAATGGTTCTGTAATACATATCAATCATTTGATTTTGACAAAGTAACATGAAATCTAAAACATGACAAGAGGGAACTTGTCGTTGACGTGGTTATAGGAAATCTGACGTTGACGTGGTAAAAGGGAATCAGATATTGACGTGGTTACAGGAAATCTGTACCAAAGAATCTGACATTGATGTGGTTACAAGGAATCTGACGTTGACGTGGTAACATGGAATCTGATGCTGTGTGGTAACAGGGAAGCTGATGTTGACGTGGTTACAGGGAATGTGACGTTGACGTGGTAACAGGGAATCTGACGTTGACGTGGTAACAGGGAATCTGACGTTGACGTGGTAACAGGGAATCTGTAGCAGAGAATCTGACGTTGACGTGGTAACAGGGAATCTGACATTGACGTGATAACTTGGAATCTAACGTTGACGTGGTAACAGAGAATCTGACACTGACATGGTAACAGGGAATCTGACATTGACGTGAAAACAGAAAATCTGACGTTGAAATGATAACAGGGAATCTGTAGCAAAGAATCTGACGTTGACGTGGTCACAGGGAATCTGATATGTTGACGTAGTAACAGGGAATATGATATGACGTGGTAACAGAGAATCTGACATTGACATGGTTACAGGGAATCTGACATTGACGTGGTTACAGGGAATCTGATGTTGACGTGGTACATGTAACAGGGAATTTGTAACAGAGAATCTGCTGCTGACGTGGTAACAGGAAATCTTACATTGACGTGGTAAGAGGGAATCTGACGTTGACTTGGTAACAGGGAATCTGACGTTGATGTGGTTACAGGGAATCTGACATTGACGTTGCAACAGGGAATTTGACGTTGACGTGGTAACAAGGAATCTGTAATGGAGAATATGACATTAACGTGTTACAGGGAATCTGACGTTGACGTGGTAAATTTGAATCTGATATGTTGACATGATAAAAGGGAATCTGATGTTGACGTGGTAACAGAAAATCTGACGTTGACGTGGGTAACCAGGAATCTGACGTGGTTACATATAATCTGACACGGCTTCAGCGACTCTGACATTGACGTGGTTACAGGGAATCTGACGTTAACGTGATAACAGGGAGTCTGACGTTGACATGGTAACAGGGAATCTAACGTTGACGTTGTTACAGGGTACCTGACATCAACGTGGTAGCATGGAATCTGACGTTGACGTAGTAACAGGGAGTCTGTAACAGAGAATCATACGTTGACGTGTTAATAGAGAATCTGGCATTGACGTGGTAACAGGGAATCTGACGTTGACGTGGTAACAGGGAATCTGACGTTGACGTGGTAACAGGGAATCTGACGTTGACGTAGTAACAGAGAGTCTGACGTTGACGTAGTTACAGGGAGTCTGACGTTGACGTGATAATAGGGAATCTGTAACAGAGAATCTGACGTTGACGTTGTGACATAGAATTTGTAACAGAGAATATGACGTTGACTTGGTACAGGGAATTTGTAACAGATAATCTGACGTTGACGTGATAACAGGGAATCTTACATTGACGTGGTAACAGGGAATCTGTAACAGAATCTGACGTTGGCGTGGTAACATGGAATCGGTAACAGAGACTCAGACATTGACGTGGTTTCAAGTAATCTAACGTTTACGTGTTAACAGGAAGTCTGTAACAGAGAATCTGACGTTGACGTGGTAACAGGGAATCTGACGTTGACGTGGCTACAAGGAATCTTACGTTGAAGTGGTGACAGGGAATCTGACGTTGACGTGATTACAGGGAATCTAACGTTGACATAGTAACAGGGAATCTGTAACAAAGAATCTGACGTTGACAACAGGGGATCTGTGATTGACATGGTCAAAGAAATCTGACGACGTTATTACGTTTACATAGTAACAGGAAATATAACGTTGTTATGATAACAGGGAGTTTGATACAATAGGGAAACTATTGTTGACATGGTAACAGGGAAAGTGACGTTGACGTGGCCATAGGAAATCTAACGTTTAAGTGGTAATTTGGACTAGGGCAACTGAGTTGACGTTGAGAATCTTACGTTGACATGAAATGATAATAAATTCATCTTTGGCTCACTTAACACATCTTTGTTTTCTTTTCAGATTTCATATTGTTTTGATGTCGAATGTATAGGACCAGAAAAGTACATGATGTCAAATTTAGAGCACCTTAACCCTAAGAACGACGCCTTCATCATCATCATTCACCAGAGTTATCCGTCCTTGACTTACGTCATTCTGTACACCAGCACGTCAAACTTAACCTTCCCATTCAGTATTCTGCCAGCTACAGTGTACAGCGTGGTCGTGTTCAACGTGAAAATCATCCCAGTTGATGCATTTCTAGGATATTCACATTCAAAGATGTACCAGTTCCGTTCGTGTAAGTTAATATTGTTTATTGTGATATATTTTCGTAATATTTAATTCAGCTTTTTGTTCACAGCCAATTAGAAAAAAAAAGAAAAAGTGGAATTATAACATCGATTTTTAAAACAAGCAATTTGGTACTTTTTCTCCGATGAAACGATATTGGTATATTATATTGGTTATTGGTATCTTATATTTTAATAGTATTATCTAATACATTACTTGTTCTCGTTTATTGTGAGATTGTTATACTGTATTGTGATAGTGTTCTCGTTTATTGTGATAGTGTTCTCGTTTATTGTGATAGTGTTCTCGTTTATTGTGATAGTGTTATACTGTATTGTGATAGGGTTATACTGTATTGTGATATTGTTATACTGTATCTTGATATTGTTATTGTGTATTGTGATATAGTTATCGTGTATTGTGATATTGTTATCGTGTATTTTGATATTGTTATCGTGTATTGTGATTTTGTTCTCGTTTATTGTGATAGTGTTCTCGTTTGTTATCGTGTATTGTGCTATTGTTATACAAATGTACTGTATCGTGATAGAGTTATACTGAATTATGTTATTGTTATACTGTATTGTGTTATTGTTATACTGTATTGTGTTATTGTTATACTGTATTGTGTTATTGTCATACTGTATTATGATATTGTTATACTGTATTGTGATATTGTTATACTGTATTGTGATATTGTTATACTGTATTATGATATTGTTATACTGTATTGTGTTATTGTCATACTGTATTATGATATTGTTATACTGTATTGTGATATTGTTATACTGTATTGTGTTATTGTTATACTGTATTATGATATTGTTATACTGTATTGTGTTATTGTTATACTTTATTGTGATATTGTTATACTGTATTGTGATATTGTTATACTGTATTGTGCTATTGTTTTACTGTATTGTGATGTTGTTATACTGTATTGTGTTATTGTTATACTGTATTGTGATATTGTTATACTGTATTGTGTTATTGTTATACTGTATTGTGTTATTGTTATACTGTATTATGTTATTGTTATACTGTATTGTGATATTGTTATACTGTATTGTGATATTGTTATACTGTATTGTGCTATTGTTATAAAAAAATGTACTGTATTGTGATAGTGTTATACTTTATTGTGATATTGCTATATTGTATTGTGTTATTGTTATACTGTATTGTGATATTGCTTTATTGTATTGTGATAGTGTTATACTGTATTGTGATAGTGTTATACTGTATTGTGTTATTGTTATACTGTATTGTGATATTGCTTTATTGTATTGTGATATTGCTTTATTGTATTGTGTTATTGTTATACTGTATTGTGATATTGCTTTATTGTATTGTGATATTGCTTTATTGTATTGTGATGTTGCTATATTGTATTGTGATAGTGTTTTACTGTATTTTAAAACCAACCACAATGTCGCCCATGTAGCGCATTTGGAAAAAAATGTTTTGGTGAATCTTTAGAAAATTGTGACAAGCGTTGACCGATGAATGGGACCTCTCAACTTATTGTTGGTCGGTAAACAAGTTCAGTGCAACTTCGATGCAAGGTTGGGTTCTGTGTTAAACGGTGGTCATACGCGGTATTAAACATGAAAGTTCGGAAACTCGACTAACCATACGTTAATGTCTGATGAAAATAATTCAGCACAGGATTTTTCTTGTTTTTGACAAATATTTAAACCAAACACTTCAGTTGATAAATTGATACCAGGTTGAATACCGTTGCAAAAATATACAATAAAACCCCGGTTATCTAAGGTTAAAGCAGAGTTGACGTTCATCTGTTACCAAGCCTTTCTGTTTTCTGATTTATTTCCAGGCATGACTCAAAACGAAATAATGGAGCTGTATTTCAAAGCAGTTAGATACCTTTCAAGACGACCTCGTGCTTTTGATGTAATTCCCCATTTTTACCGTAATAAGTCTCCTGAATACTTTCATGACATAATGTGGAACCGCATGGGTGTGATGCACAAATACGACAAGAACTGGGGCGGCGATCAGGCGTCGACACTTAACCAGAATATCAAGGGTCTTTTCTTCAGTTCTCAGATCGACCCAAACACGGGGCGGCTTCCAGACTTCTCCTACTACGGCCCGGTCAGGTTACATGTCCCGTCAAAGGCTTTCCTTCACCAGAACATGAACATGTACTTCGCTGACTTTTACTGTCATTACGTTAACCACAAGGTTCAGTTTGTATTGACGGTCAAAGGAAGTGCCACAGACCAGTTCTGCAGTGAACGTTTGTTGTTGGTCGACCAGGAACACAATCCGTTCCTTGTTCGTGTTGGTAGCGGTCACCAAAGTTTCATAAAGGTGACAAAGAACATCACCGTGGAGTTGTTCTACACAGAAGACGTGCCTATAAAAACTCTCATGCTATTGTTCCCGGGGCAGGTATTTTTTCTGCAGACAATACAAAAGGGAAAAGCCAAATCTATGGTCATTGGTATCCCTAAAAACAAGGACTGTAAGGTTTGTAATTTGGACTGTTTTCTCCGAGCCAGACAAGCAGTACACGGACGCTAAAACGTAACAGCACTGTTAAAATATACTGCCATAAAGGTGTATCTGTATCAACACAAACTGTGATAGTTGTATTGGATTAGTACATCACTACGACATACAAAACACATTATTTGTATCAGTGTACAGTTGCTAGGGGCAAATGGCGAATATAAGTGTATATCTGCCAAATATTCGACGTATATACGTATGAATTAAAACACATCATTATTGCCTTTTAATTGAAATTTTAATAACTGTATTACAAAGCAAAGAAAGAAATAGAAACAACTATCTAAAATATGTAACTCGATCTAAAAAGCAAAAAATTATTACAAAAGTAAATCAAAATTTAACTGCTGTGCTAAAGTAAGTTGCATGTAAACTTGCAGTGTAGTTTCATAATTACTTTGAATTGTTTCGGTGTTCTTCATTAAACATTAAACATATGGTATTAAGGCAGAGTTTATCAGGACTGGTAACACAAAGCTGGACAAGTCATTAATTTCACTTTCAGCTATATTGACGATGTGCTGTCCTTTATACCAATCCTATTAGACTCTTTCATGTCCGGGATAGTAGGATAGGGAAAATCCATCCGAGGGGTTTTCAAATTTGGTAAAACCCGAGGCTTTGCCGAGGATGGAATTTCCCTATCCTACACCTTTGAGCATGAAAGAGTATTTTTCTCTCATTCCAACTACGAGAATAAGCTCAGAAACCATGAAAATGCGTTTGGACTTGCTTTTGAAAAATATGATTTTTTTCCCTAAGCTTTTTTAAAGAAAACGAATCAGTGAGCGAGATTAAGCATAATCCATATTTTCAAAATAGTTTCATCTTTCAAACATGTACCGTAAATATCGATCAGGTATTTCCTCCTGAACATGTCATCAAAGACATTATAGAATCTTCTACGTTAGCCGTCACCTCGATCTTTCTTTACAAGACAAGCAACACGGACAACATCCGTACAAGCTGAATGGCATGCGTGATGATTTCGAGTTTTCAATCGTAAGGTTTCCCTTTGTTTGTCCTAACATACTTTTCCCCAAACCTACGATATTTATAAGTCGCAATTCAATATTCTCAGATAGATGTCGACTGCTGACGGACAAACTTACAATACATGGTTTCCATATATTCAGGTTGATGAATAACATACCCCGGTTCTTGCCTTGAGGTCGTTACATTACTCGAATTTGACCTAGATTTACATGGCACCTGTCATCGATGAAGCAGAAGACGTTCGTTGTGCTTGTGATAGGTTTTCTTTAATTTTCATTTCGAGGATTGTGTTGCAAAGTAGTTTGGATACATTCTGGCAGGCTTTGCATGGAATACAAATGTACTTAAGTGTAAACTATTCAAGGTATTCAAAATAGGTAAATTTGTTACGTTATTCTACTAAGGTTTCGGAACACTAATGACCAGTGTTCATAATCAACGAAATGGTAAATAAACGTTTCCTTTGTTTGGCCTGCTGCATCCACAAACAACATTTAAAATATACTTTTCATTTCGTCGTACTTCTCGTGACTATATTGACCTGGTTGAGATCGATTTTGAGTTCAAATTAAGACTTTGTTGACACTTGTTTTTATCCCATTATACAAATCAACCGTTAACCAATATCCAAATGTCATCCGGCTATGAAAGGGTATTTATGAAAGTGATTCGTTGTTCGTTTGGCTGTTCTAGTATACATAAATATTTGTAAAATGCTTCAGTTTTACAACTCCCGTGAAAACTACCTTATTTGCTCCTCTTTCTTGGTAATAAAACAAAAACCAAACAAGAAAACCAAATGTAAAAGTAGCATTTTCAAACAAATAAAATAAAAAGATCTAATAATTCTGTACATCAAATATTTAACTATGGACAGAATTTACCAGTATGGTAACATTTAAAATAATCTATTTCGGTAGCGTCTAATGTCAGTGAATCCTGGTTCAAAACATAATGAAAGGAGTGAATTACAGTTATGCTTAAAGCAAGGAGATAAGACCATGCGTTCGTGAAGGGTAGGCCTCCTCTGTTTCATCGATTGTACCTGCAATTTAGGTAAAACAATTGTCGTTATGTTCAAGCTAACAGAAGGACCTCTTCCGATGATTTATATACTTAGAACATATGAGCACCCGGGATTCATATTGTTTGAAGAAGTAACTTTGAGCGGAGATAAGTGCGCCATATATGACCGATAATATAAGTATTAATTGTTTATGTGTAATCGATGGTTTACCTTACTCGCATAATGTTTTACTGGATTTGTAAATCAGCGATTTAACACTTTCATAAAAATCTGTTCCGTGGTTTTGCATTTTTTTATCCTCTATGTAATTCAAACAGCATAAGCACTGAAGTGGCATTCTTGTGACAAACATTAGATACAAAAATAGTATTCCGATAATTATATAATGGCTTTTTGAAAGAATGATATTTATTAAACTTGTATATATTATTTCATAAATATCAAAATTAACAAACTGTACAGCAACTATACATTACATTTACGAATAAATACCGCTCAGGACATTCAAAATACCGCTCAGGACATTCAAAATAACAAAATAACTCATTGGCAGATATGCGTCAAAGAAGGAAGCTTCAACGACAAGTAACAGGATATAAAAACAAAGCAACATAACAGTAATAACAGATATATTATATAAGAAGTTAACTTATCACACATGACTAAAATACATAATTCTTATAAAACATTACATATACATACATGCTAAAGTAACAAAGGATACAAATTGACAGGATTGCTAGATAAACTGTGACAATGTCATATGCTAGAAATCAAATTATAGTTATAACCAACTTGCTTTACAAGTTATGAGGTTGAA
Source organism: Mizuhopecten yessoensis (assembly GCF_002113885.1). Classification (NCBI taxonomy): domain Eukaryota; kingdom Metazoa; phylum Mollusca; class Bivalvia; order Pectinida; family Pectinidae; genus Mizuhopecten; species Mizuhopecten yessoensis. The sequence goes on from NW_018408136.1 coordinate 653,613, forward strand.
GTATGTTGCATGATATAACATTATTATGGCACAAAGAGTAACACACAACACATAAAACATATAGACCAAACATGTATCTACATTGTTTAAGATTGAATGGAGGTAAGTCGCTTTAAGTGCTGTAAATTTAAGCTCTTAGAAACCTGACGAGAAAGAAACAAACAGCTAACGACAGCAAAACCTGTATTTTACATTTACACCTATTGCGTCCCAGGTGTGCAACATCAAACAGAACACTGTATAGTGTTTTTTGCACTTTTGACTGGCGTTCCAACACCAAGGCATCATCCAATCGTAAATATCTCTTTCCGTTGACCTCTGTTTTTTTGTATGTTGGCAGTCCTCTGGTGTCTGAAATCATAAGTCGAAAACTTTAATCTGATCAAGCCAGTTTACAATATCAAAAAAACCCATAATTGGCTATAAATGTTTTTGCGGTTTATAAATAATCCATTTTATTTCAACAATGATTTTAAAACTGAAAAGTAATCATCTTGATTAAAATTTAAGGTCCTTCCCTGCATCTTACTATTGTACTTGTGTTTGTAGCGTGTTTACAGTTGTGCCAGCCTAACGAACTCGAATTAAAATTTGATAATATTTATGATTTGAAAATAGTGAATTTGTCCTTGTAAAAGGAAATATAAACAAATTCTTTTCAAAACATAAGATTGTTTTGGGCCTTTCAAAAATATATATGAAATACAATTTCCAAATTTAAGGTCACTGAATACATCTGCATTATTGTACATTTGTACAAACTACTGCATCTGAACAATTTAATTTGAAAATACAATAAATAGCAAGTCCGACTATACCCTAACGTGAATCCTTTCTCATGGCTCCCAAGCTATTCAAAAACACCTTCCTCATAAAAAAAACCCCTCAAAAACTTGGCCCATGTAGGGCACATATGCGTGTGCAGCGATCTCGCTCACTTTCCTCGGTATCTCGATCCCAACAGAGGTCAGAGACTACATCACCAGACAATAGACCAAAGAAAGAACTTAGAATACCCTGGGGCAAATCTGCTGGGTCCGATCTGAATGTCACCTATGGCAAAAGATCGGAGGACACGACAAACATATGTAATGTCCTACTGGATCTCGATGACGAGATGGAGACGAATACCCCAAAATTCGCGCTTCAACTCCATCGAAATCCAGTCTAAATAGAACGAAATGAACAATATAATTATCCAATGGAACATCCGCGGATTAAAGGCAAATACAAATGTATAGAAGAATTTCAGCATCTATCAAAAGAGTTTAACCCCGCCATGTTTTGTCTACAAGAAATTATGCTTAAAACCCGATCACCTTTAGGAATTTCACACTCTACAGTAACATTTTAACTGAAGATAGCAGAGCAGCAGGTGATGCAGCTGTAGCTGTCCGTAAGAATATTCCTCGCCGAAAGATAAAGTTAAACACAAATTTACAAGCTGTTGTTGTCTGTGCAGCATTCCACAGACAAATAACCGTTTGTTCAATTATCTTCTTCCGAGTATTGTTTTCACCTGTGAGAAACTCAATAACATCGTCTCCCAACTTCCAACACCATTCATAATCATCGGTGATTTTAATGGTCATAATAACCTGTGCGGATCTCCGAACACAGACAAGAAAGGAAGACGTATTGAGGAATTTATAGATAAAAACAACTTGTGCCTTTTTAACAATACTCCTACTTATTTACACCCTGCTACAGGCTCTCGTACCCACATTGATCTGTCATTATGCCATCCTTCCATTCTACTTGATTAAGACTTGAAGGTAAATAACGATCTATGTGGGAGTGACCACTTTCCCATTTTTCTTCAGAATATTGGAACTCCTCGTGATGATCCTCCCAACACCGTTCATAATCATCGGTGATTTTAATGGTCATAATAGCATGTGGGGATCTCCAAACACAGACAAGAAAGGAACATGTATTGAGGAATTTAAAGATAGAAACAACTTGTGCCTTTTTAACAATACTTCTACTTATTTACACCCTGCTACAGGCTCTCGTACCCACATTGATCTGTCATTATGCTATCCTTCCATTCTACTTGATTAAGACTTGAAGGTAAATAACGATCTATGTGGGAGTGACTACTTTCCCATTTTTCTTAAGAATATTGGAACTCCTCTTGATGATCCTCTACATCGATGGAATGTGAACAAAGCAGATTGGGTCCAATTCCAACACATGTGCAACGAGAAGCTTACCACAAATAACTTTACTAACCTCGACGACCCAAGCTAAACGTTTACTGAAACATTCACTTTTATTGCCCAAAAGACGATTCCAAAATCCGCTCCAAAACCTACGATGTTCCTTTTATCAGAAGAATCTTTTAAAACATGCAGTTATCGGGCAGCTTCTCTAAGACGCTATGATTTGCCCACTGCTTCAAACTACAGTGATTTTCAAATTTGGCCGGTAAAGACTCGGCGATCAATTAAAATTGACAAAAGATACAGCTGGATAGAATATGTATCCAAGGTATCAACAAATACCTCCTCCAACAAATTACGAGATATGATTCGATAAACAACCGGGAAAAAGAAAAAGTCTACATCCTCCCACCATTAATAAAAACTGAATTGTTTCGTCTAAATCCGAAATTGTTGATGCATTTGCAAAAAAACATAGCTAAAAACTCATCCCCTTTAAACCACTCCCCAACATTCCTGTCTTTAAAGAAAATAAAAAGAAAAGAAACGGCTAAATTTCAAATCATCAAATAAAGAAAGTTACAATGAACCATTTACCAGAATTTGTTGATTCGCTTGGAAAATCACAGGACTCTGCTTCAGGTCCAGATTATGTTCCATATTAATTTTTCAAACACCTACCGGACTCGTCAATAAGATGCTTTCTTAACATATTTAACCAAGTTTACGCTTCCGGAAAGGTTCAAGATTCGTGGAAGAACTCCACAATTATACCTTTATCAAAGCTGGGAAAGGATGCTACTGATCCAAACAACTATCGTCCTATTTCTCTGACTAGTTGTGTATGTAAAACTTTAGAACGAATGATTACCACAAGACTGGTTTGATTTCTTGAGACCAACGATATAATATCCTCTATTCAAAGTGGTTTTAGAAACAGAAGAGGGACAAAGAGAGGCTTTCGCCAAGAAGGAACACCTTGTTGCCGTGTTCTTTGATCTTGAGAAGGCCTATGATACTACATGGCAGTATGGCATCATGAAAGATCTTCACGACGTTGGTGTACGTGGAAACCTCCCCTCTTTTATAAATAATTATCTATCAGATAGACAATTCAAAGTTCGTGTTGGTTCAACTTTTTCTGAAACGTCTAAACAGGAAAAAGGAGTCCCACAGAGTGGAATCCTATCAGTTACCCTGTTTGGTCTTATATCAATGATATAGTCAAATGTCTTGGTCAGTCAACAGAAGGGTCGTTATTTGTGGATGACCTCTTGATCTGTAACAGATCTAAGAACATGCACAAATTCAACAGATTTTAAACAAATTACAAATTTGGGCGGACGAAAACGGATTCGAATTCTCTAAAACCAAAACTGTGTGCATGCATTTCTGTCAGAAATTAAAAGCAAACAATGACCCAAATCTTACACTTGATGGCATTAAAATTCCTTGTTGAACAAACCTAATTCGTCGGCCTCATTTTTGATCCGAAACTCTCTTTCATACGACATCTAAAGTATCTGAAAGATAAGTGTTCCAAGGCGCTAAACATTATACGAGTCCTTTCTCATACTGATTGCGGAGCGGACCGTGGAATGCTTTTGCGCCTATACAGATCACTTATTCGAACAAATCTCGATTTGGTTCTATGGTACACTTTTTACCTGCATATGCTAGACCAAAACAATAATCAAGGGCTACGTCAGCCCTTGTATATTTTCGAACAACACATGTAAAAAGTCTTTACGTGGAAACTAAGGAACCATCCTTTTATGTCATTACAGTTTGCAGCTCAATTAAAATCAAACCCTAAAAATCCTGCTTTCGACCAAGTGTTCAAAATGCCAAAACATATTTATGCAAAACCCAAAACTTCTGCCAACATTTGGTTTCCGATCCTGCAAGAACTCAACATAAAATTGACTGACATAGCTGAATGTAATATATCTGATGTTCCTCTATGGACCCCCCCCCCCCCCCCCCCCTGATTTAAACTTTACGTTACATTACGAGGGAAATCCAGTGTAATGCCCGAAGAACACATGATGACCTCCTTTCGGTAATGCATTTTGAAGTTCCCTTCTCATACACAACTTTACACCGATGGTTCCAAAGAAGGTGAAAAAGTGGCAGCAGCCTGCTGTTCCGCTAATTCTTGCACTTCAGTTCGACTACCAGACGGTGCCTCCACCTTTTCTGCTGAAGCATGCGCCATTGGTTTGGCCCTTATCCATATCGATGAACACTGCATTAACCTTTCAAGACTCCTTACTAAGCATAATTTATCTAGCCTTATTGATAAACCTACACGTATGACTCAGGAGAGCGCCACTTCTATTGATGTTATCTTTACAACAACCGAAACATAATTATAAATACTTATACACCACCACCCTTCTGTAGTGATCATTCCTCTGTGCATGCATCAATTTTATTTGGTGTATTCAAACAAGTAAGTCATAAGAAAAATATTTTAAAATATGAAGAAGGTGATTTTGAAAGTATGAATAACACTCTTCTTGATGTTGACTGGGTGAATCTATCTTCAAACCAGAACTCTAATACATTTAACAGTACCATAACTGATCTATTCATGGATCAGGCAAATGACTTCATTCCTGTTAAAGTAATAACAGTACGTCCTAATGATAAACCATGGATGAACAACAACATAAGATTAAAGATGAGACAACGCAATAGAATTCACAGAAAGGCATAATTAACAAATAGTACATATTTCGGATTCACAGGAATGAAGCCATTGACCTGATCCGTGAAGCTAAGTCAACATATATCAAAACCCTAGAACACTCTTTAAACGACAATAAGATTCCCCCAGATAAATGGTGGAAAATTGCTAAATCTATCTCTAACTTCACCAATAAATCGTCTCCAATTCCTCCTCTTGTAATTAATAACCAAGCCGTTCACTATCCTTTTGATCAAGCTGAGGTCCTCAATAATCACTTCATTAATATCTCCACATCCTCACCTGATCTCCAACTACCTCAGACAGCACAACCAGCAAATCCTTATTCACTATCTAATATTAATATTACTGAACAATATGTTGCTGACTAAATTAATATTCTTAATATAAATAAGCCCCCAGGACCTGATGGAATTGTTCTCAAAAGTATTAAAAGAATTAATTCCTCTCTTAAATTACCCCTCATGATCTTATTTAATAAAACATTAGAAACAGGAGTGATTCCAAATAGCTGGAAACAGGCAAATATAATGCAGTTTATAAGGGTAATGGATCATCTAATGATGTTTTAAACTACAGACCTACTTCAGTAACTTCATGCTTTAGTAAAATAATGGAAAAAATTGTATTTAAATATCTTTATACATTGTAACTACCTGTTGGAGAATTCTATAAGCACCAATCTGGATTTACACCTGTTGATTCAACAGTTAATCAACTCTTGTTTATATATAATGAAATTTTTAGTAATATGGACCAGGGTAAGGAACTTAGATTTATTTTCTGTTATATTAGCAAAGCATTTGATAGGGTTCGGCATAAAGGTCTAATTCATAAACTGAGGACTTATGGTATTGATGGAAATTTGCTACTCTGGTTTGAAAATTATTTAACAGACAGAATGCAAACAATTAGCACTGAAGGATATCACTCTCAGTTTAGGACTACAAATGCAGGGGTACCTCAGGGATCTATTCTGGGACCACTCCTGTTTCGTCTTTATATTAATGATATTCATGACAATGTTTCTACTAATATTAAACTTTTTGCAGATGACACTTCTATGTTTGTAATCATAGACAAAAATCCAGTTCAGGCAGCCCAGGATCTCTCGAATGACCTTGTAAACATTAGTGAGTATATATATGGGATATCAATTTTAACCCAAATAAAACAAAGTCAGTTGTATTTTCTAGAAAACATAACCACGAACAACCCCTATATCCTTTCAAAACAATCAAATCACTGCTTCAAAAACACATAAACATTTAGGACTAACTTTTACAGACGATGCATCATGGAAACAGCACATACAGATTATATATGAAAAAGCATACAACAGATTAAATATTCTTCGTTATATCAAATCTAAGATAGGTCGTAAATCATTAATTAAAATATATATTGCATTTTTTAGACCAATTTTGGAGGATGCAGACATTGTATGGGATAATTGCACCTTACAATCTATTGAATTACTTGAATCTGTACAACTAGAAGCAGCTAGGATTATAACTAGTCTTTGTTCAGGGACATCACACAATAAACTCTATAATGAACTTGGTTGGGAAACACTGTCTGCAAGAAGGTGTACACATAAACAAATAATGATGTATAAGATAATGCATGGACTCTCACCACAATCCTTGCAAAATGTCACAAATCCTTTTATTAACAATCATAATAGCAATCCCTACTCTCTTAGACAAACCAGACTCTTTTGACAGTTTTTCTCCCTTTATGTGCCGCAATGTCAACACTATGGATACTGATATATATTGAACTCCCTATCTCTTGCTCTGTTTAAAAAATTACAAAATAAAGATAAAGTTAAAGACAGAGAAGTAACTTCAATTTTTAAAAACGACGGTGAAAGAAGGGTAAATATTATTCTTTGCCAATTAAAAAATACCTGTAGTAATTAAAATTCTGATTTATATCGTGACCATCTAATAGATAGTCCAACTTGTGCTTGTTCTTTTGAATACAAAAGAGCCTCTCATTATTTCTTCAATTGTCCACTGTATATCGAACAACGAAATACTTTGTTTACTTCTTTGAATAATATTAGTAATCATAACCATATGGATTTAAATATATTTTTTCAAGGTTGTCCTACATGTGATCTGAATATAAACTGACAGATGCTAAGTCATATTCAGATTTTTATTGGAAAACTAGACGTTTTAATTTTTATATGACGTAGAAAGCCATGATGCATTATCTGAATTGTTAATGGAATAACAAAGTATATGTATACACTGTTTGATGCATAATGATAAATGAGATTACAGTTGAGTAGGTTTGTTATATCTTGTTTATTTTCTGTTCAATATAATAAACATAATAATGTATTGCCCTTTTGTCACATTATTTAAATTTGTACTTTTTACTCATAAACAGTATTAGTAGCAATGAGCTGTGCACATACATGCACATTGACTTTTGGTCAAAGTCTATTCTTACTGTACATATGACATACTGACTGTGACTATGCTTTATTTAATAAGAAAAATAATTGTATGTGTGATGGATGTATGATTGTGAGTTGTTTGTGTATTGTTATTGGGATGTCCTATGATGAGTTTATCTTCTTTGTGTTTGTCATGATGGCGTTATCTCCCCTTATCCTTTAGTTAGTATTATATATTTTTTCATTTCAAAGTATCCTTAAATTAATTAATCACTATTGTTGTAACTACATTGTATATATGATCAAATTTTGAGCCACTCATGGAAAGAATTTATATAGGCTTGCCTGTTATTCAATCTATTTGACTATTACATCTGTCAATAAAATTTGTTGAAATGAAATGAACACTGCATTAAAAAGGCAATCATTTTTTCAGACTCTTTATCTGTCCTACACAGTTTATAGTTACGAGACACTAAAAACACACTTTTACAAAACCTCACTTTTCGCATATCTCGTATGTTAAAGAAATCTACTTAACTATGTGTTCCGAGCCATGTCGGAATTAAAGGCAACGAATTTGTTGACAGAGAAGCAAAACATGCGTTAAATCTCCATCAAACAAATATCAAACTACCATATACAGATTTTAAACCTATTATTCGTACAGCCATTTAAAATGAATGGCAGCAACGCTGGTCTCTCGAAACCAGCAACAAATGTTTTAAAGTACAACCGAAACTTAAAACATCTGTTCCCAGTCGGAAAGATCGTAGAGAGGAAGTTGTCCTTTCTCGGCGTCGTACTTGGCACACATATCCTTCTCATTCGTACCTTTTAAAACGAGAAGATCAATCTCCATGCCATGCATGTGACACTCCATTTACAGTGGAACATTTTGTATAGAATGTTCTGATTTTAAACACATTCGTGATACTTACTTTCGAGTCGCGGATATGAAAACTCTTTTGAGTTCCGTGGAATCGAAGGTATTATTTAACTATTGACTCTGATGTCTTTTAACCCACCTTTACCTCTATGACGTTATATATATCACATAGTCCATATCACCTATTCGTTATCTGTTTTATAATTGTAACCCTCTTTTTCTCTTAATTACCTACACATACAATGCAAATATTTTTAAAATATTCTTTTTATCTGATTTTATCTTCGCTACTCACAAGATAAAATAAATAGATAAATCACCTTGGCCCTAAATGACCACAGCTGTCGATGGGCCGTTAAACACAAACAAACAAACCCAAGCTTTTCATATGCAGCCTTCTCTGTTCGTAGTCGGGTCGTAGATCAAAGGAAGGGGGTATCTCCCGGGGGACCCAACGCCTTTGCGTATTAGGTATTTATTGATGTTCTGTGTAGATATGAAGTATGTGAGGTTAGGGTGGACGCAGGGGAGGGCGTCCTTAAATGACCATAGCTGTTGATAGGACGTTGAACAACAATAAACCAAACCAAACCAATTATCAGCGTATAGATGGAGTTTCAGTTTCACTTCCGGGTAGAGTTAACCGTTGATAAAATGTAATCTCTAAACCCGAAATATTTAAATCACAACTACCCATTATATCTTGAACAATGATATCGTTAAAATGACGTAAACAACTTATCAATGTTTAGATCAGAGGTCATAGTGCTTAGCCGCCTACGCGAATGCCAAACACAACTACACGATAGTTATTGACGCCCCTTAAGTAGCAAGCGTCACACTATCTGGGTTTTCCCAACATTATTTACACATACAACGTTTTTGAACAAGTGTCATTGGACAGAATTCAGTCCCTGATTACACGGTCGTATAGTTGACTGATCCAGAAATCGGTAAGACAAGTTAAAACTCACAACGAATTCAAACAGGTAAGAAATTCATTTGATGTAGTTAAAGGAACAATACATTCATATTGTGAAGTCTTAAACATTACATTATATACACTTCTTCCTCGACAAAACCTCATCTCTGCGATTTTATCAACAATGTGTTGTGCCTTAATATCACCAGTTTTACAATTTGTGTTGACCCTAAATTTCACAAGTCAGTTTATGGTGTAATGCCCTTGTTTATGATATGAGTGTCAGCATGTATTGTCATTATAAATATCACTAGTTTGTCAATAATAAGTGTCCATAGATATCACCAGCTTGTCAATAATAAGTGTCCATATATATCACAAGTTTGTCAATAATATGTTGTCAATATATATTACCAGCTTGTCAATAATGTGTTATCAATATATATCACCAGTTTGTCAATAATGTGATGTCAATAGATATCACCAGCTTGTCAATAATAAGTGTCAATAGATATCACCAGTTTGTCTATAATGTGTTGTCAATATATATCATCAGTTTGTCAATAATGTGTTGTCAATATATATCACCAGTTTGTCAATAATGTGTTGTCAAAAGATAACACCAGTTTTTCAATAATAAGTGTCCATAGATATCACCAGTTTGTCAATAATGTGTTGTCCATATATATTATCAGCTTGTCAATAATGTGTTGTCAATATATATCACCAGTTTGTCAATATTGTGTTGTCAATATATATCACCAGCTTGTCAATAATGTGTTGTCCATAGATATCACCAGTTTGTCAATAATGTGTTGTCCATAGATATCACCAGTTTGTCAATAATGTGTTGTCAATATATATCACCAGTTTGTCAATATTGTGTTGTCAATATATATCACCAGTTTGTCAATAACGTGTTGGCCATAGATATCACCAGCATGTCAATAATGTGTTGGCCATATATATCACCAGCTTGTCAATAACGTGTTGTCCATAGATATCACAAGTTTGTCAATAATGTGTTGTCTATATATATCATCAGCTTGTCAATAATGAGTGTCCATATATATCACCAGTTTGTCAATAATGAGTTTTCCATTAATATCACAAGTTTGTCAATAATGTGTTGTTAATAGATATCAACAGTTTGTCAATAATGTGTTGTCCATAGATATCACCAGTTTGTCAATAATGTGTTTTCAATAGATATCACCAGTTTGTCAATAATGTGTTGTCAATATATATCACCAGTTTGTCAATAATAATTTGTTTACAATAGATATCACCAGTTTCTCAATATTAAGTGTCCATTGATATCATCAGCTTGACAATAATAACTGTCCATATATATTTCCAGTTTGTCAGTAATATGTTGTCCATAGATATCACCAGTTTGTCAATAATGTGTTGTCCATATATATCACCAGCTTGTCAATAATGTGTTGTCAATAGATATCACCAGTTTGTCAATAATGTGTTGTCAATAGATATCACCAGTTTGTCAATAATAATGTTTTAACAATAGATATCACCAGCTTCTCAATATTAAGTGTCCATTGATATCATCAGCTTGTCAATAATAAATGTCCATATATATTTCCAGTTTGTCAGTAATATGTTGTCCATAGATATCACCAGTTTGTCAATAATGTGTTGTCCATAGATATCACCAGCTTGTCAATAATGTGTTGTCAATAGATATCACCAGTTTGTCAATAATGTGTTGTCAATATATATCACCAGTTTCTCAATATTAAGTGTCCATTGATATCATCAGCTTGTCAATAATAACTGTCCATATATATTTCCAGTTTGTCAGTAATATGTTGTCCATAGATATCACCAGTTTGTCAATAATGTGTTGTCCATAGATATCACCAGCTTGTCAATAACGTGTTGTCAATAGATATCACCAGTTTGTCAATAATGTGTTGTCAATATATATCACCAGTTTCTCAATATTAAGTGTCCATTGATATCATCAGCTTGTCAATAATAACTGTCCATATATATTTCCAGTTTGTCAGTAATATGTTGTCAATAGATATCACCAGTTTGTCAATAAGAAACGTCCATAGATATCACCAGCTTGTCAATAACGTGTTGTCCATAGATATCACCAGCATGTCAATAACGTGTTGTCCATAGATATCACAAGTTTGTCAATAATGTGTTGTCTATATATATCATCAGCTTGTCAATAATGAGTGTCCATATATATCACCAGTTTGTCAATAATGAGTTTTCCATTAATATCACAAGTTTGTCAATAATGTGTTGTTAATAGATATCACCAGTTTGTCAATAATGTGTTGTCCATAGATATCACCAGTTTGTCAATAATGTGTTTTCAATAGATATCACCAGTTTGTCAATAATGTGTTGTCAATATATATCACCAGTTTGTCAATAATAATGTGTTTACAATAGATATCACCAGTTTCTCAATATTAAGTGTCCATTGATATCATCAGCTTGACAATAATAACTGTCCATATATATTTCCAGTTTGTCAGTAATATGTTGTCCATAGATATCACCAGTTTGTCAATAATGTGTTGTCCATATATATCACCAGCTTGTCAATAATGTGTTGTCAATAGATATCACCAGTTTGTCAATAATAATGTGCTAACAATAGATATCACCAGTTTCTCAATATTAAGTGTCCATTGATATCATCAGCTTGTCAATAATAACTGTCCATATATATTTCCAGTTTGTCAGTAATATGTTGTCCATAGATATCACCAGTTTGTCAATAATGTGTTGTCCATAGATATCACCAGCTTGTCAATAATGTGTTGTCAATAGATATCACCAGTTTGTCAATAATGTGTTGTCAATATATATCACCAGTTTGTCAATAATAATGTGTTTACAATAGATATCACCAGTTTCTCAATATTAAGTGTCCATTGATATCATCAGCTTGTCAATAATAACTGTCCATATATATTTCCAGTTTGTCAGTAATATGTTGTCCATAGATATCACCAGTTTGTCAATAATGTGTTGTCCATAGATATCACCAGCTTGTCAATAATGTGTTGTCAATAGATATCACCAGTTTGTCAATAATGTGTTGTCAATATATATCACCAGTTTGTCAATAATAATGTGTTTACAATAGATATCACCAGTTTCTCAATATTAAGTGTCCATTGATATCATCAGCTTGACAATAATAACTGTCCATATATATTTCCAGTTTGTCAGTAATATGTTGTCCATAGATATCACCAGTTTGTCAATAATGTGTTGTCCATAGATATCACCAGCTTGTCAATAATGTGTTGTCAATAGATATCACCAGTTTGTCAATAATGTGTTGTCAATATATATCACCAGTTTGTCAATAATAATGTGTTTACAATAGATATCACCAGTTTCTCAATATTAAGTGTCCATTGATATCATCAGCTTGACAATAATAACTGTCCATATATATTTCCAGTTTGTCAGTAATATGTTGTCCATAGATATCACCAGTTTGTCAATAATGTGTTGTCCATAGATATCACCAGCTTGTCAATAATGTGTTGTCAATAGATATCACCAGTTTGTCAATAATGTGTTGTCAATATATATCACCAGTTTGTCAATAATAATGTGTTTACAATAGATATCACCAGTTTCTCAATATTAAGTGTCCATTGATATCATCAGCTTGACAATAATAACTGTCCATATATATTTCCAGTTTGTCAGTAATATGTTGTCCATAGATATCACCAGTTTGTCAATAATGTGTTGTCCATAGATATCACCAGCTTGTCAATAATGTGTTGTCAATAGATATCACCAGTTTGTCAATAATGTGTTGTCAATATATATCACCAGTTTGTCAATAATAATGTGTTTACAATAGATATCACCAGTTTCTCAATATTAAGTGTCCATTGATATCATCAGCTTGACAATAATAACTGTCCATATATATTTCCAGTTTGTCAGTAATATGTTGTCCATAGATATCACCAGTTTGTCAATAATGTGTTGTCCATAGATATCACCAGCTTGTCAATAATGTGTTGTCAATAGATATCACCAGTTTGTCAATAATGTGTTGTCAATATATATCACCAGTTTGTCAATAATAATGTGTTTACAATAGATATCACCAGTTTCTCAATATTAAGTGTCCATTGATATCATCAGCTTGACAATAATAACTGTCCATATATATTTCCAGTTTGTCAGTAATATGTTGTCCATAGATATCACCAGTTTGTCAATAATGTGTTGTCCATAGATATCACCAGCTTGTCAATAATGTGTTGTCAATAGATATCACCAGGTTGTCAATAATGTGTTGTCCATAAATATCACCAGTTTGTCAATAATTTGTTGTCAATAGATATCACCAGTTTGTCAATAATGTGTTGTCAATAAATATCACCAGTTTCTCAATATTACGTGTCCATCGATATCATCAGCTTGTCAATAATAACTGTCCATATATATTTCCAGTTTGTCAATAATAATGTGTTTACAATAGATATCACCAGTTTCTCAATATTAAGTGTCCATTGATATCATCAGCTTGTCAATAATAACTGTCCATATATATATCCAGTTTGTCAGTAATATGTTGTCAATAGATATCACCAGGGTGTCAATAATGTGTTGTCAATATATATCACCAGTTTGTCAATAAGCAGCGTCAATAGATATCAATAGCCCGTCAATAATGTGTTGTCCATAAATATCACCAGTTCGTCAATAATTTGTTGTCAATAGTTATCACCAGTTTGTCAATACTGTGTTGTCCATAGATATCACCAGTTTGTCAATAATTTTTTATCAATAGATATCACCAGTTTGTCAATAATAGGTGTCCATAGATATTACCAGTTTGTCAATAATATGTTGTCCATAGATATCACTAGTTTGTCAATAATACGTGTCCATAGATAACACAAGTTTGTCAATAATATGTTGTTAATATATATCACCAGCTTGCCAATAACGTGTTGTCCATAGATATCACCAGTTTGTCAATAATTTGTTGTCAATAGATATCACCAGTTTTTCAATAATAAGTGTCCATAGATATCACCAGTTTGTCAATAATGTGTTATCAATATATATCATCACCAGTTTGTCAATAATAGGTGTCCATAGATTTTACCAGTTTGTCAATAATATGTTGTCCATAGATATCACTAGTTTGTCAATAATAAGTGTCCATAGATATCACCAGTTTGTCAATAATAGGTGTCCATAGATATTACCAGTTTGTCAATAATATGGTGTCCATAGATATCACCAGTTTGTCAATAACGTGTTGGCCATATATATCACCAGCTTGTCAATAATGTGTTGTCAATAGATATCACCAGTTTTTCGATAATAAGTGTCCATAGATATCACCAGCTTGTCAATAATGTTTATCAATATATATAACCAGTTTGTCAATAATAGGTGTCCATAGATTTTACCAGTTTGTCAATAATGTGCTTGCCATATATATCACCAGTTTGTCAATAATGTGTTGTCAATAGATATCACCAGTTTTTCGATAATAAGTGTCCATAGATATCACCAGTTTGTCAATAATGTTTATCAATATATATCACCAGTTTGTCAATAATAGGTGTCCATAGATTTTACCAGTTTGTCAATAATATGTTGTCAACAGATATCACCAGGTTGTCAATAATATGTTGTCCATATATATGACCAGGTTGTTAAAATTATGTAGTCCATACATAATAAAAATTCATTAATGATGTGCTGTCTATAAATATCACCAGTTTATTTACAACATTTTGTAAATAGATATAACCAATTTGTCAATATGGTTTGTCCGGAAGTTTAAATCACAAGTTTGTCATAAATGTGCTGTCCAGAGATATCACAAAATTATCAATGATGTTTTCCCCATAGATATCACCAGATTGTCAATAATGCTTTTTTCTATAGATATCACAATTGATAGCCTGTTTTTATAGATATGTCACCAGGTTTTCAAATAAGGGATAACCCTACTGTGCTTTTAATTTTGCGCAAATTTAGTTCTACTGATGACGCCAGTAAAACTGATATTTGCAACAGTATAATCACGATTTCCGCAAATACAGTATGGTTATCTCCGTTCTAATTCATATAAGACAAAACCACCAAAAGAAACGACGATTTTAAGATAATTTTATTGTTTACTTCAAACTCTTGGTCACTCTGCCGTGGATGGGTGATGTCTGGAATATTCAAAGTCAGGCGGAATTACATTTACCTTTCGGTGTCACGCTATTAATCGTGAATAATAAATTTCATGATGTGTCAGGGTCAGTTGAGGTCATTGACGTCATTTACAATCGCCATCCGGGCTTCATATGCAAATGAGAACAATTTGCGGACGGTACATGTATATCATGGTTATACTAGCGCAAATGATTTTGATTAACCAATCAAATGTCGTGTTACATCTCAAATGAATAAGAATAACGTGTTGTCCAAAGATATCGCCAGTTTGTAAATAATATGTTGAACATATATCACCAGTGTGTCAATTATATCCTGAAATATCAACAATTCGCCATTGTTTTGTCCTAAAACATTGCTAGTTTGTCAATAACGTGTTCCTTAATTAATCAACAAATTGTTAATGCTTTGAAATGAGGTATCACAATTAAAGAAACTTATAAAACTATAAGACAATCAAGACTCATGACAGGTTTGTAAGTATAAAGTATCACCGTTGCGTATTTATAGAATAAGTATAAATTAGAATAATAATCTATCATAACATATGTTTGATGACTTAACAGCATATGCATATAATTCTTAAATAAGAAATATAATACTTATAATAAAAATAAGATATATAAAATATATGTTCAACATATTATTTACAAACTGGCGATATATATATGGACAGCACGTTAACAAAGGGTCTGTTTAATAATCGAAATGTAATTTTGCATTACTAGAAACTCGATGGAAAATACAACCATCACACTGCATGTGGAATCCGTCACAGCCAATGATGACGTTGTTCAAGCAACTGCTATTGTCCTGTCCAAATCACAGGCTGTTCGATCCACTGAGATCACCACTTCTACCCAAGATGCCGTCATACAGTCTAACCTGGTCACAGCTAGCAGCGACGATAATGGACTGACTGCCTCCGTAACGTCAAACAAGAACGTTGTTTCTTCAACTGATCAAACCTTCAACGATAATACTCCAGCTACCGTATCGGTTAATGTTAACAGCGGCTCATCACAGAAACCAGACACACTCTTGTTCATGGTTGTAAATACCAACAACAGCAAGTGCGTTTCCGTTTTGATTCCCTTTGCGGAGTCTAGAGACATCCAGATACATGGGGAGGTATCCTCTATGACGGTTTATGCCTTTGGTTTGCAGAGACAACCAAATCATGCATTGGAATGGTACACAGTTCTAGCACACAGCCATCTTAGCATTGCGAGCAGCACTTCGTTTCAGCAGATAACAGGTAAATTTAAATATTTAAACAGGTAAACTTCAGTCGTGGGTTACGGACATTTTAAACCACTAAGTCATGTTGATTTGAACACAGAAAACATGTTTTATCCTAAAGACAAACATTTTCGGATATGTGGGAATATTCTTGTACTTGAAAGCGCATCTAGTACATGATTACATTAGGATAAACATGAAGGTAACATCTGCTCAGACATTTGTTGATAAATAATAAATTCCTCTGTATTAACATCCCCTTGCTTGAGGGGATTACCAGTCCTTTTTTAAATCACGAGATTTGATCGTAATGAGTTTCCATTGTTCTTTTACTTGTTTTCTCATCAGATGTACCAGGAAATGATGTACTGGTTGTTCAAATGCCAGATCTCAATTCTACCGATATCCGGAATAACCTCCCATTTTCTGCAAAGGTAAAAAAAACACAATCGAAAATAAAATCCTTAAGACCATACTTACGGCCATGAAGGCCGATCATTTCAAATTGAAGAAAATGTGAACCAGAGATCTTAGTATTATGTTACAATTGGTTCAATGTGTATTAGATGTTTAGACATTGTTTCACTAAGGAGTAGATAGATAACAAGAGGCCCAGGGGCCTTAAAGCTCACCTGATAATTTATTTTCAATTAAAACCTACCGAGTACCATACTGGTTAACAAAGGAGTACAAGAAGCAAAGTTGCAAAAAGAACTACATGTAAATCTGTCTTGGTGGGTAAGACACCAAGAAAATGAGTTTCCATGTAATGTCCAAAGGAGGTAGCCTCCAGGATAGGCCCACACACAAACACAGTTTATAAAAAATAAATGATTCTTTTGTCCCTAAACATGCTTCAGACTGCATTTGGTTTAAATCCCTAGGAGAAAAACCCCTCTATTTCCCATATTGGGCCCCGCCCCTCTGCTCCCAGAGGGGCCACGCCCTCCGTTTATACAAACTTAAGGCCCTTTTGTCCAAAGATGCTCTGGGACAAATTTGGTCAAAATCCGACTATTGATTGAGAAGAAGAAGATATTTGAAGATTTACCTATGTCCACCCTATTTGGCCCCGCCCCTCTGCCCCCAGGGGGGCCATACCCTCCGTTTATACAAAACTGAGAACCCTTTGTCAAATGCTACTCCAGACCAAATTTGGTCAAAATCCTCCGAGTCGTTAAGGACTAGAAGCGTTTTAAAGGATAAAGTTGACGGACGCTGTGCCGTGGCATAAATAGTTAAGCTTAAAATGGTCTGAACATCAGTCTTCCACGGGTTTAACAGAAAACACTTGATTACACTGCACAATATTTTGTCATCAATTCATATGATAAACTGGGATTGAAATATAATTGATCGTCATTTATGATAATAAAAGGACTTTCTTCTTGAGTATTATTAAATCACCGCATTCGCTGTTAAAGACAACGTAACTTGGCAGTGTTAATTGCAAAGTCAATTACTATATACCGGCTTTATTTTACAGAAATCTATGCCAGCCAAAGTCATTCAAGACAAATGGACGGACGCCAAGTACACAGTAACTGGTCTACATAAAGCAAACGGAATGACTTTCATACGGCAGGTGTTAGACGGTAGTCTATCGATACTCGTACACAGTGTCACCAGTGTTCCCCTTCCGTTCCCACTACTACCAGCCAGAGACTACGAGTTGCATCGCATGGAAATCACACAACAATCCGGCAATGTGTTCAATAGTAATTTACCAACAGAAAGGTTTTCTTTTAGAACAAGTAAGTTTTATATTGTATTATTAAGTAAATACATTTTACTATTATAAAGCTTTACTTACAAAAAAATAACTATGTCGGTAATATATCATTGAAGATATGTAATAAGTGTCAAGTCAAACATATTCGTTGTGAATTTAGGCGATGTTTTCCTGGTTGATGATGAAGCAGTTCATTCAAATCCTTTAAATGTTTCAGAAATGTCACAACGGGATGTGGTTGAACTCTACAGAAAAGCTGTTTATTATATTAATGGCAACTGTCCAAGATTTGGGCTACTGACTTATTTGTATCGTAATAAGTCTCCACAGTATTTTGATGACATATCCAGATATATGAAAGGATGGATGAACGCCTACCCCAAGAACGATGGTGGCGACCCTGCTTCAGTTCTAAATGGAAGGATCAACGGCCTCTTTTTCAGCGCCGTACTACATGAAAGGACAGGACTTCTTCCTCCATCCTCACCGTTTGGATCAGCCCGACTCTTCATTCCAACCTTATTGGTTTTCAACGACAAAATGAATTTGTATTTTGCAGATTTTTATTGTCACTCTGCACATGGGCGACACAAAGTCACGCTTGTTCTTACTGTGAAGGGGAGCGAAGAGGACACTTTTTGCCAAAACCGACTTGTGTACTTAGACCCATACAAGAACCCATTCTTCTTCAGGGAGGTCCATCCGTCTGGTAACGGACTGGTTCGTCCAGTCGTAACAGTCCATGTAATTGTTGAGATATTTTTGACAATGGATCTAAATATAGTGGACCTTCAGAATCTGTATCCATCTAATGTATTTTTCACATCCACCGAGGCGACTACATCTGGTACAAGCATGGTAAAAGGTTTACCGAAGTGTCCTACCTGTACTGTCTGTATTCTGCCTCGTTTCTGCTCCTGAACCAGCCGTATCGGTGTTACCATTGATGATGATTAATGTTGAAGATTGATAAATCTGGCTTTGTTCCAAAAGCATGTGCAGTAACAGTTCATGATATAATAGGAAGCACAAACGGTCATTCATCCGTGATGATATTACAGAATCGTAAATTTTAATAATGCGACCAAATGAAATATGATGTTAAAATTGCTCTTCCTACATGTACCTTTCCTTAATTAGTATTCATATGTATTGGCCGTAGTTTAAACTCATAATACTTTTAGTTTACACGTTTCTAAAATATGCGGAATGCTTCGGTTTATACAGACTTCACTACTTTACTTATTAATAAGAAAATCGTTCAAAACCTAATCGACTTTAATGTATTTGTATTAGCTAAACTTCAGTAATAGTTATGAATCAGCTGGCTATCAATGAAACCATCAGTACAAGTGCCCATTATATAGGCCTCATTTCCACTGAATCCACGGTCCATACATGTGTATTATATTCAAGTATTTTGTACATAAACTGCCTGATATCTGCTAAAAGTATTATTGCATATGTTTAGGGTTTGCCATCAAAATACTTGATGTATTAGCTTGGTACCTGTAATAATCTATTCACAAAAAAGACGGGTTTTTTCTATGTAAATAACTGTATTACTTCATGCGTATGTTTGTATGTATGTATGTATGTATTGTATGTATGTATGTATATATGTATGTATGTATATGTTTATTACAGATGCGTTTATGCGGTCAGGTATCCTTACAGTCAAATACATGCCGCAAGGTAGTATCATATTCACAACCTTATACTTACACGCAGGGTTTGTAAATAACTTTTTAATGCCACGTTTAATTTTGGGCATGAATTGCTGTCTATTGAACATGAAGAACGATAGTATATTATCTCTACCTATTATAAATTGTTCCTAATAACATTATTGCACTCTTAATTTTTGGTGTCTTATTGTCATATGAGCTAGTTAATAAAATGTATCATTATAATTAATTACAGAAAATGTATAATTTAATGATCTGTACCTTCACACTTAATTCGTAATATTAGTAATCTGTACCATCCGATCAAATGCGTAAATTGGAAGGATACCGGCTGATCCGTGTCACTGACCCCTGAGTTCGTGAAAATGCATGGGATGTTATGTAGAATGGTTGTACTCTCAACAGGTAACGTGAGGTCTATCGCGTAATCAGCATACGGTATGCGGTCAGTGAGGCGGGTCACTCGATATTTATATAACTGTTTTTTCTTACATTTCATTTTTGTATCACAGTCATTTTTTATATGGATCATAAAGGTTAATGTAAATAATGTTTATGTTAATCATCTATTTTTATATTGTTTTTTGTTCTCATTTGTCAATGTGTTTACATCGCCAAGGCAAATTGTGTTTTTAGAATATAAACAGTTATACATGTCAATCTTGTTTACAAAACTTAAATATTGTTATATCCCGTGTATTTTCCTTAAAACCTATCTGTGTCATTCTCTGCTCTTACTCTACCAGGATGTTTTTTCTACATATGCGTTTCCTTTTTGACAATGGATAAAACAACAAACTATCTTGGTGCTGTAACGGCAGGGAATGACTCACTGACTCACTACTTTATAAATGTTTATGTATCGTTAGTGTCTCTCTGAATTTGCACTACATTTTTATTTTATTATATATATTATCCATATGCGGTGATATTCACCCGAACCCCGGTCCAACCAACTCCCACATCCACCTAGATTTTATTTCTATTTGTCATATCAATATTTGTTCGTTAAGGAACAAAACTCATATTCTTGATGCTGAGTTCTCCGAATACGATATACTGTGCGTCTCTGAAACTCATCTTGATTCTTTGGAAAACTTTGGTAATATTTTTAGAAAGGATAGAGATAATTATGGTGGCGGAGTTCTGATTTATACTAAACATAATATTAATATTAAACGTAGACCTGACCTTGAGACAGATGATCTTGAATTAATATGGACTGAAGTAACTACCCATAATAAACCTATTCTTCTTGGCTGTATATATAGACCCCCTAACTCTCTCCTTGGCTACTGGGACAGGCTAGATATTAACCTAAACAATATTATTTATCTGCAAAGGGAAGTGGTCCTGGTAGGGGATATAAATCAAGACATGATTCATCTAAATCCAAACTCACATCTACATAGAATTTTGTTGAAATATGGGTTAGAAAACACTGTTACTGAACCTACCAGGATTACTTCCTAGACCTCAACATCACTTGACACTATATTAACAATCAACGTTAACTTTATTAAAAATACAATAGTACATCCTCCCTCTTGAAGTGATCACTGTCCAGTTAGCGCTGATCTGAAATTTAAAACTCTAAAGAAACATGCATATAAAAAGACTTTATTATACTTCAATAACACTGACTTTGACGGGGCAAATGAGTATCTTAAGTCCATTGACTGGAATATTTCATTATAAGGTGATATTGAAAATATGGACTCTCTTTTAACTGATAAAATCCGAACTGCTATCGACCTATTCGTGCCACATAAAACAGTAACTATAAGACCTAATGATAAAATTTGGATGACTAATGGTATGAGACTCAAAATTAGACAAAGAAATCGCCAGCATTCCAAGCTAAGCTACATAATACTCCAGCTTCTTGGGCAAAATTTAGATCTATTCGGAATGAAGTTATATCCTAAGTCCGGAAAGCTAAAGAAAAATATTTATCTAAACTTCAATTTTTTTTTAATTGATAAAACCATACCCCCCGGAAAATGGTGGCGTATTGCAAAATCGGTTATGAATCTCAAAAACAAAAACGAAAATGACTCTACATTGATTATCAACGGCGAACTGAAAATCCATCCCATAGATAAAGCGGAATCTTTTAACGATTATTTCACTTCGATTTCCGTAACTGAAAAGAATTCTGACGATTTACCTCCTGACTGCCCTGCCCCCGACCCCGACATAACTTTTCAACAATAGACATAACCGAACAGAATCAGTCAGGCTTTTTACCTAAGGATTCCACAGTGTATCAACTATTAACTATATACGATGAAATTGTAAAACATTTAGACAAAGGCAAAGAGGCCAGAATGATTTTCTGTGATATTAGCAAAGCCTTTGACTGAGTTTGGCATGACGGTCTAATTTATAAACTAAAAAAGTATGGTATATGTAATAATATGTTAGAATGGTTCACATCATACCTTCATGATAGGCAACAGAGAGTGGTCATAGATGGGTATAAGTCTAATTGGAAAACATTACAGGCAGGGTTACCTCAAGGTTCAGTCCTTGGTCCTTTTTTGTTTTTATTATATATTAATGATATTGGTGATGAATTGGCCTCAAACTTCAAACTATTTGCTGATGATACCCCCTTATGGTCTCATTGAGGGAGACAGGCAAGAATGTGCTAATATATTAAATGATGATCTGAGGAAAATTTCAAGCTGGGCTAGAAAATGGGGAATTATCTTTAATCCAGATAAAACTGTAGCCCTGCTCTTCTTGAGGCGGGTTGACTCTGAGACACTGCATCCTAACCTATATTTTGATGAATCATCAATTATTAATGTTTCTAATCATAAACACCTAGGTTTGTTTTTCAACAGCAAGGCTAATTGGTCTAACCACATAAACTATATATACGAAAAAGCTTATAAAAGAATTAATATACTTAGAATGTTAAAATACAAAATTGAGAGAAAATCACTCGAAACTATATATATCACATTTATACGTCCAATTCTGGAATATGCAAATACTATATGGGCAAACTGCACGCAGAATGAATGCAGTGTCTTGGAGTCTATCCAACTAGAAGCAGCACGTATTATTTCAGGGTTAAGACGTGGAACAAGTCAAGCTATCTTATATAGAGAATCTGGTTTTATAACACTTAATAGAATATGACATTTGCATCAAAATATTACTTTTTATAAAATATATAATAGGAAATGTCCCTCTCATGTCTATGATATAATTCAACCGCACATTAATGATAATACTGACAATTATCATCTTCGCCACAATAGAATTATTAATGTTCCTATACCAATAACTCAGTTATATAATGCCAGTTTTTTCCCGAACTGATGTCTGAATGGAATAATCCAACTTGCCTGTATCCCACAATGACATCCATTGGATCTATAAAAAGAGATTTTTTACACTCAGATGAAATGGATTCTCAACCCCAATGTACTGATATTTTTAAATACAATGGTGATCGAAAATTTAATATGACCTTTTGTCAACTTAGAAACTGTGCCAGTAACCTGAATTCAGATCTATTTGAGTCTCACCTAATTGATTCCCCTGCCTGCTTATGTAGGTCTCCTGTTGAGGATTGTGATCACTTCTTCTTCCATTGTACTCTGTATACTAATCAAAGGCAAATTCTCCTGAAGTCCATTTCTGCTCTTAATGACATTATTCCATTAAATACTGAGACTTTTCTTTATGGATGTCAAAGACTCAATATTAATATGAATATAAGTATCTTGGAGATGGTTAAGAGATTCGTTAAAGATACGCTTTTACTAGATTACATTTACTTGTTTATCTTTTTTTCACATGACTTTACTGTATGGAATGATACCAGTACATAATTGTACTATGTGCCGTCCACCAGCATAATTTTAATTGCCATTTTTTGTAAAATCTAGTCTTTGTACAACCATTATCAAAATAAAATAAAATAATAATATCAATATTCATGTACATAATATACATGTTTTATCATTACTTCAATTCAATATGATGTGTGTAAACTGTTTATAACTGTAAGGAGAGGGCGCTCATAGGCTTTGCCTGTTATCCAATTCCTTTGTATCTGAGATCTGAACAATAAATATTCTGAAATGAAATTATATTCAAGAAAGTAACTTTAAAAAACGCAAGTTATATCGATTTCATTTAAATGATTTCCCCCTCTATTGTAGGAACAATAGATCTTACTCTAACATGAACCGTTATGTTTGGTTTGATTTTGTTTAACGTCCTATTAACAGCTTAGGTCATGTAAGGACGTGCCTCCATGTATCTTGTGTAAGCGTGTATGTGTGCCGGAGACAGGGTATGTTGGTGTAATTGGTTCTTTGTGATAGCGCGGATCTAATACCGACTTTATAGTGCTATCTCACTGAAAAACCATGCCGAAAGCACCCAGCACTGCATTCCGCCCGGTCCCATTATACTGACAACGGGTGTACCAGTTGTTGCCGTTCCCCTAGATGCTGAACGTTAAGCAAGAAATAACAACTTCCATTTTGAGGGCTTTGGTATGTCCCTGCCTGGGGAGAACCCATTACCGTCCCCACCTGTTGAACCACATTTAATACCACAGGACAGCACAGCACTACAGTACGGTGATGTGTTGAGTTACTTAGAGCACATCTACCAACACTTTGGCAAATGCACCGTACTTACACATATCGGAGCAATATGTTATCGCTACACTTATTTAAAATTAAGCGTGATTTCGACACGTAACACACTTATATGGGCAATAGAGAGGGGAACTGTGTCATAACATTGTTTTTGATAGTGTTTGTTTTGACATAACTACACGTTAAAACATGTAACAAAGGAAAAGAAAACCTCGTATGATGATAGTGTCCTTGTACCGTATATAATACAGATTTTATGTGATTCGCCTATTAGGAATAAAAGTGTACCTGTAGCAATTTGATATGTTAGTTCATTATCTATCTGTATTGTCATTTACAATCAATTGCCTTTGAACAGTGAAAATTTCATCACTTAAAATAACTAGTTAATTAATATTTTGTGTACCGTTTTACTATTGAGAATTAAATAAAGAGTTATATTTACTAAAGTACGTATATTCTTTGATGATATGTACAGTATTATATTGCCCGTATAAATAATATACAGATATTGTATGGTTGTGAGGGAAATATTACTTGTATTGTCCCCGAGACATTAACTATTTCCCGAGGCGAATATATCAACAACAGAATTATTCCATTTCTTTTGTAAATTTCCCGCAATACCCGACCGGTTGTTTTGCAAACGAAGTTCGTCTTGGTCTCGGAAACGCTTACGGACCTTATTGTATTGTATGAGATGGGAGTAGAAATGTTCCGAAGGAACATGACAAGCGCAATTTCCAATCAGAATGAACGAAGCTGAAATTCCTTGAAAATTTGAATGCAGGTAAATAGCGCATTCCGGGTAAATAGTTCTAATGAAAGAGGTTATTTTGAATAGCATTTCTATTTTCTACTTTTACATAATGTAAAAAGAAAGAAAGGTATAATCATTTTATTGATATTTGTAATTCGAACTAATGTATCATATTTACTATGGTCGTAAACAACTTCAACTATGAAAGGTTGATGCATCCTCTGATAATTTTATGTCTTAAGTTAAATGTTGGATGAAGTTTATTTTTAAAATATGTTTCTTTGTATTCCTGATCAATCAACGTTGTTTAAGAAATTATTTGCCTACCACTTCCTTTATAGCTTTTAACTATATTATCTTGCTTTGCTCTATATGATTAGCCGCGTTGCAGAAATTCATACACAAATACAATTGTCTTATTATTTATCGGGATTTGGAAGCGCTTTACACGCTTTTGTTGCCACTACTCCGATGCTCATTTGAAGTTTTTAACATGTCTTGGATCTGAAATACAATATAAATTTTATTTATTTTACAACAATTTTGAGACACATCTTCTCAACATATATTAATCATACTTAGTCGAACTCGGGACGTCTTGGTGAAAGCTGAGTGCTCTATTCACTGCGCCATCCGAACACCCCCTCGGATCTGAACAAGACGTTACCGCCGGGTTTCGCCAAGGAAGAGTGAAACGCTCAACCTTCCGGAACACTTTGTCTTTTCCCCCTTGTACTCTTTCAAGGGTCTCTATGTGAGTGTCGCAATTTATTATACAGCATGTTGTGTAACCATTAACACAAAAGTCTGGAGGTAGAAATATGCTGCTTTTTATACAATATCCAGGTATATCATAGCGATGTTTTGTCCTTGACCAGAACGAATAACCATAGGTCTTTGTTTATAATTGACAGATATCTTCGTCCAGAACATAAGGTGTCGACCATAGACGTTTTCGCGTTTCTATTTATGTTTGTCCACCGGAACATGACGTGAAGTGAGGGCTGGCTCGGTCACGACTCTGCAAAACGAAAGCACATTCTGATTCTGAGAAGCGATGTGATTCATTGACATTTGTTTAAACATTTGCTGATTACGACAGGAGTGGCTAACAGTATACAGTCATTTATCCAGGCAAGGTAAGTAGGACAGAACTTTAGGTAAAGTAAACGAGAAGTTTACAGATAAACACATGTCTTTTTTTGATAATGCAGTTGTTTGTAAATTATACCTGTGTTAGACGATAATTTTATTCAAATTAACTGAGAAAGGAAGGTGGGTTTTATTTAATCTAGTAATGTTATTTGTCCGAGTTTTGAAGGTAAGCTGAGCTTGAAGTGTTATTAAACAAAGTAAGGGATCATCATTTCAGATTAAAGGAATAAAAATATGTTTAAAGCGTCCCGAAACATTAGTTGAATAGACGCAAAGATAAAGGCTGTTCAAAAGCTCTTCAGGTAACAAGTGTGTCATGTGTTTATTAGTAGATGTGTCAGGTGTTATCACCCAAAACAGGTATCGTATATAATCAGGCTGTCCAAAATACATTTTATCGATACTTCAGCATTACTCTTATCAGATAATCAGTTCGGTGTTGTAAATATAGTCATAGTGAACCAGTGACCTTTCCAGGAACTGCGAACTGGACTTCAATGAGACCTTATGGAGACGGTTGTTTTTTCTTATATTCTTTTTAGATTTATTTAGCTTCAAAATTTGTTTTCCATGTTAAGCTTTTCTGAAGCTTGTCATGCTCAAATAATATCTTCGAATGTGTATGAATACTAACTGCCTCCTCCAACTTCCGAGAGTTTGAAGTGGTAGTTTTCAAAAGCAAAATGTTTAAATCAATTTTCGTCTCTTGTCGGTTTAATGTGCAGAAACACTCACCGCTGGAATAACACTGGAGGAGATGTTATCTGCTATCTTGCAAGAGAGAAACTAAAAATGTAACGAACTTATGCAAAGTTCCAGGGTTAGAATAATATTAGCATCCTTAAATTGAATCAAAACGTTTAAGGAAACTCTCTTTGACACTTCGTCTTAGCCCAGCCCTATTGATGACAACATGGTAAAAACAGTTTTCTGCAGCACATTTAAGACTGGCATGATGTCGTTTATCTACTTATCGAGAAAGTCTGGCAGTCACTACCGATCTAAGAAACGGTAATTAGGGTTTGGTATGCTAAGACATAATACCGGCAGAATATACATATCCAAGCTTTGATAGTTTAAAACGTTTGTTTTCAAATTTCATGCCGTATCCCCTTTTGTTTTTCTATCTCTTTAATTTCTGTTTATGTCTGTTTGTTTTTGTTTGTATGTTGAGCAAGTCATTTTTCCTGACTTACACTCAAGCCTTAGCGTAACATAGTATAACTGTCCTACTGTACTCGTTTTCAGACATGAAATGTATATGACAATATTGTAAAAGTGAAGGTCTTTTATCACGTTATTTAAATCTTATTTAAATGATGATAAAAACTATATATAAAGGTTGCAACATATCAGTTTAATTAACGAGCAGGGCTCTGCTTTTTGTGATGCCAAAATAAAAGAATCCACCCTATATCAAAGATGGTGCAAAACAACAAACACTGGCAACACGATGGAAATTACGAGGACGACGAGGTAAGATAACATGGACCATTTTATCGTTTCACTTTAATAAATATACTTTCATTTAGCTACTGAAAGAATACATTCACTTACACTTTTATTCAAATGAAAATATCCAAGTCAAAGAAATATAGAATGGAAGTTAAGAACTCTATGTTTATATATTTTACATTACCGTGTATGGCAGTTATTCGTGGTTTGGGTACAATTTTGTCTTCATCTTACCATTCACAGGTAAGCAGATTTATTTTGAGAAGCCATGTAGGAAAAAACAAGTTACCTTTCCTAATAGACATCAAACGCACAAAAGAACTTCAACCAGATTTCTTATTTTTGCAAGTATTCAACAGCAAGAGTCAATTGATATTTCATTCCTTCTCTCGTCCATCACAATGTCGCTTGTTTACGTGTCCTGATGACGTATTGAGGAGGTCCTTGGCTACCGTTACTGTGTACGGTGTAAAAACCTTGAATACTGATACAGGTGTGGCGTATCACATCCTGATGGGAGGCAAGGCATCAATGAACCTCACACGGGGTAAATATCGTTTTTGCTTTGGTTATTGGTGCCGGTATTGGATCTTTATCAATATGTTAAGTCACTGGTGCAGTAAGTGCCTCATGTCATTTCATATTTTCTTCTCAAAAGACGTGTTTTGCAGCTTATAAGAGGTTCTTCTGGTAAAAGGTCTTCAGGATATGACGGAGAGGAAATACTGGTATATACGACAATTTCACATTAACGCAGTAATCCGCCCATGTGCTCATGCACAAAGTACAGTTGTTGACAAATGTGACACGATATAACATATTTTCCTATTTCCTATCAAAACAGATAATTTGGAATTGTATTGAATTGAGGAAATATTTTGTTCCATATTCAAGTAGTATGAATGGATACAGTTTGTAATTAACACTTTGGCCGATCATCTTGGAGTGAAAGCAAATGCTATCTAGTAGCTATTCATTCTGAATAAATCTGCCGGAAAATCCATCGTCGAGTTTTTAGCTGTTCTGTTTTAGTATAATTATTGAAGAACAGGTAGAATTATAAATGATTTAATTTTAATATCAAACAGGTGCTACAATCGACTACATAATGATAGCTATGCGACCTCTCACAACATACCTAGATCTACTAACGGATGCTCCAAATAAGGTTAATATCTTGCTCGCAACATCAAATTTGATCTAATTCTAATACATTAAACGGCTTGATTTCTTTTCAAATCAATGGTTTTTCTTAGACAATGATTAAAGACCAAGGTAATATTTTGTATTAGGGCCTTACATTGTATATGATATGATCAAATCTCATTCTACTATAAAGTATACACAATTTTACATATCCCACCCTAATGAGTAAAAAGGGTTATGTAAAAACGAATGAGACACATAAATGAAGAAATTATCCTACTACATTAGTCAGGTAAAATGTCGATGACGTTGTAATTAAATTTCATCTGTCCTATCTTTACCGTGTATACTCGTCTTTACAGGTAGCGTATCATGTGGACGCGGTCTGTATCGGCCCGATGCGGTACATGTTGACAGACCTTCATCACAGGGGCGAGCACACGGACACCTTTATTATCACCCTCTATCAGGTCCACCCTCCATCTGCGTGTATTATGTTCTACTATGGTTCAGAAACAGAGTATGAGATCCCCCTCTGCCTCAAACCCGTCTCAGAGTATAAACTACAGCTCTTCAGAGTCAACACGAGACACGTCACAGATGACGTGTACAAGTTTATTGGAAATTCACACTCAACCGTAACGGCGTTTAATACATGTAAGTGTATAAAGATCAGTTAATGCTATGATTGTCTTTACATGTATCGCACAATTTGCACTGTAGCACATATAATTTGAAACAACATTGCATAATAGTCTAAATATATGTGGAGCGATTGATGTCACTAGAGGCCGTTTTATTAGTGGTGACCGTAATATGTTTTCTCTATTAGTGCTGATTTTAAACTTCGATATTCTCTTTCAGTGTTGGTCGGAGATATGAAAGCTTTTATTGATACTAGCCTATGTATATTTTAGTCTCAGCGTTGGCTTTAATATAAAGGCTTTAGTAATGGTTTCAATCAATTATATTTTATATCACTGCTTGCTGTCTTCCACATTTGCAGGTTCATTCAATTGTTTTATGCTTCCCGGTAATGTGTACATGTATATACTTCAGATATGACGCAAGCTGAGGTGGTGGAACTCTACAATAAGGCTGTACATTTTGTGTCCAGACGACCGCCCTATTCTAGTTACCTTTCTCATTTCTATCGCAATAAGTCTGAAGAGTACTTTAACAATATTATGAGAACAGATGGTGTGATGCACAAGTACGACAAGAACTGGGGAGGAGATCAGGCCTCCACACTCAACAAACAAGTACAGGGTCTGTTCTTCAGCGCAGTCGTGGACCAGGTGACACGTTTACTTCCTGACTTTTCCTTTTTTGGGCCACGAAGGTTACATGTACCGACATACCTCCTTTTGAACAACAACATGAACATGTATTTCTCTGACTTCTACTGTCACCGTGTCAATCATAAGGTCCAATTTGTCCTTACGGTCAAGGGCAGCCCGACTGACCACTTCTGTAGAAAACGACTCGTGCTGGTTGACCAGACCAACAACCCGTTTCTCACGAGAGTGAGATGCGGTTTCACAGAAATCGTCCGAGTGACAATGAACGTTACAGTGGAAGTATTCTACACCGAGGACGTACCAGCCAAGGCATGGATGTGTCACGATAATGTGTTCTTTACCACAACGAAACAGATGGGAAACGCTTTGGACATGGTAAACGGTATTCCAAAAAATATAAAATGTCAAATATGTAATCTTGACTGCTTCCTTCTCGCTGAGACTTTGAAAGCATGATGTAGAAACAGAAAGTGAAAATCGTTTTGGCAGACACTACATTTCTTTGACATTCATTAGATCATTTTAATGCAAAATGTATAGGTATTAGAGACCCGAATGCGTATTCTTACTATACACAATATGCATTATATTTGTAAGATTTAGGGTTTAATGCTTCCGACTGTTTCATTTGAGACTAGGTTGTTAGTCAATAACGTCATAAAATAAGACTCCATGGTGTAGTAATATATCGTCTATCGTCATAATAAAAATTCAAGCAAATGTTTAAGCAAGACTATTTTAAAACTCATTAGATTTAGATGATTGGAATCATGAAATAAGGCAAACATATCCACATACGGTAAGGGTTGGTACATATTTTATTTTTGTCCTTAATATGATCAACTCAAGCTTATAACACTAAGGTTTGTTAGTTGTGTGTGAATAAGATAAACAAATCTACCATTACATAACCAAGGATAAAAGATGACCTCTTACCATGGAAAGGAAACAACACTGAATTATATTTTAGCAGCACGTTATCTAAACAATCAGACACTGTATCTATTGTTTTAGGTTTAGAATAACAACGGCAGATGTGATGTGTATGTAAGAAGGCGTTTATTAACTACTAAGGTAGACTTACTTTTTCCGCGAAGATGTGGGTGTTTGCAGCATGATTGGGAATGAGGACTCTATAAGCTTTTAGAATGTGAACAAACTGATATAAACGTATTTCATATATGTATTTGTTACACCTCAAGTGAAGTTCTAGCTATTTAATTGGTTGGGAGAAAATTAAACAAAAATCTCACCCTCCGAATATACATTGGTTTTAAGGGGCGCGGGTGATATTGCCATGAGACAGATAAAAATATCACATGCGCGAAAAATGTTCCCTCCGGGTTCTTCACAGTGGCCATTTTTCACCGCTTCGTTTCCCCTCCGTGATGGTCACAAGAACGTTTGACGGCAACAGCCAATTTTATCAACAAACAAGATGTCATTATCGAGGTTTGCTGCCGTTTCTGAGCTACATATGGATGTGTAGAATTCTTTTTTTTCAGATAAATATTTATTTAAATACTTTTGGTGTAACAAAATAGATATGACATTCATTAGCAGGTGACAGTGAGTATTGTCAACCCTCAAAAACCCATTGTCACTCTCGGCTTCGCCTCGGGTGACAATGGATTTCTCGGGTTGACAATATTCACTGTCACCTGCTAATGAATGTCATATTTATATAATGTATACTTATATATCACAATTGATATCTGTTTTTCCCTTAATGTCATAGACACTAACTCAATTTGATAATTGTTTTCTTTTGCAAATGTAAATTTATATTTTTTAACATTGTTTTTGTTCGAATTACTGTATATTGAATTCATTTGTTTGTTTTAATTACATCATTAACAGTTTCTCGAAAAAATGAGAACAACTACTTGTATTTGCACATGAATTCGTCGAGTAAACAAGGTTAATGGTTCGTGTCTGAAAATAACTCCAATGGGCTGTAAAACTGACGGTGTTAGGAATCATGTAAAATTGTAGGCTATGGAGTGAGTATCCATGAAAACTGCAAGTGTTCTTTCAAGTGGATCTCAATTAACAGTATATGTTATTTTGCACATTCGCATTGGTAGGGAAACTAACAGTCATAAGGATTTTTATTATTCAAGCAAGCATTACTATGAGAAGATAACTCAGATAAAAAGCTGTTGAGATGCCATCAGAAAGTATTATACTCTTTAAAATATTTGACCAGGAGACAATTAGATAAATGTTTGATTTGATTACCACTAAGAAAATAGCCTAAGAGAACACCCTGTAATTGAAGTTGTAATTTACCTCAGGATCTGATGATACCGTCCATGATGTCACCTTGATTTATTATAAGACATATATAAAATTTAACTAATACCAAATTACACGCGTTTCGCTACTTTTTATTTGTAAAAACTCTTAACTATTAGAGGGCGTAGTCTGAATGATTTTTCTCATAATGTTTCTCTGATTTTATTGTATTTTAATTCTTATGTTAACCCCAGTAAGGGTTATTACATTGCACCTATAATAAACAAATCCCTCAATGTCAACACATCAGGACAATAACAGAGTCGTTGGAGGGATACTAATACATAAGACAATAACAGAGTTGTTGGAGGGATACTAATATATAAGACAATAACAGAATCGTTGGAGGGATACTTATACATAAGACAATAACAGAGATGTTGGAGGGATAATACTGATACATAAGACAATAACAGAGTCGTTGGAGGGATTCTAATACATAAGACAATAACAGAGTCGTTGGGGGGATACTAATACATAAGACAATAACAGAATCGTTGGAGGGATACTTGTACATAAGACAATAACAGAGATGTTGGAGGGATACTAATATATAAGACAATAACAGAATCGTTGGAGGGATACTTGTACATAAGACAATAACAGAGATGTTGGAGGGATACTAATATATAAGACAATAACAGAATCGTTGGAGGGATACAAATACATAAGACAATAACAGAATCGTTGGATGGGTACTCATACATCAGACAATAACAGAATCGTTGGAGGGATACTAAGGAGGGATACCAATACATAAGACAATAACAGAATCGTTAGAGGGATACTAATACATAAGACAATAACAGAGTCGTTGCAGGGATACTAATACATAAGACAATAACAGAGTCGTTGCAGGGATACTAATACATAAGACAATAACAGAGTTGTTGGAGGGATACTAATATATAAGACAATAACAGAATCGTTGGAGGGATACTAAGGAGGGATACCAATACATAAGACAATAACAGAATCGTTGGAGGGAGACTAATACATAAGACAATAACAGAATCGTTGGAGGGAGACTAATACATAAGACAATAACAGAGATGTGGGAGGGATACTAATACATAAGACAATAACAGAATCGTTGGAGGGATACTTATACATAAGACAATAACAGAGATATGGAGGGATACCAATACATAAGACAATAACAGAATCGTTGGAGGAATACTAATACATAAGACAATAACAGAATCGTTGGAGGGAGACTAATACATAAGACAATAACAGAATCGTTGGAGGGATACTAATACACAAGACAATAACAGAGTCGTTGGAGGGATACTAATTCATAAGACAATAACAGAATCGTTGGAGGGATACTAATATATAAGACAATAACAGAATCGTTGGAGGGATACAAATACATAAGACAATAACAGAATCGTTGGAGGGGTACTAATACATAAGACAATAACAGAATCGTTGGAGGGATCCCAATACATAAGACAATAACAGAGAAGTTGGAGGGATACTAATACATAAGACAATAAAAGAATCGTTGGAGGGATACTAATACATAAGAAAAAACAGAATCGTTGGAGGGATACTAATACATAAGTCAATAACAGAATCGTTGGAGGGATACTAATATATAAGACAATAACAGAATCGTTGGAGGGATACTTATACATAAGACAATAACAGAGATATGGAGGGATACCAATACATAAGACAATAACAGAGTCGTTGGATGGGTACTAATACATAAGACAATAACAGAATCGTTGGAGGGAGACTAATACACAAGACAATAACAGAGTCGTTGGAGGGATACTAACACATAAGACATTAACAGAGTCGTTGGAGGGATACTAATACATTAGACAATAACAGAGTCGTTGGAGGGATACTAATACATTAGACAATAACAGAGTCGTTGGAGGGATACTAATTCATAAGACAATAACAGAATCGTTGGAGGGATCCCAATACATAAGACAATAACAGAGAAGTTGGAGGGATACTAATACATAAGACAATAAGAGAGTCGTTGGAGGGATACTAATACATAAGACATTAACAGAATCGTTGGAGGGATACTAATACATAAGAAAAAACAGAATCGTTGGAGGGATACTAATACATAAGTCAATAACAGAATCGTTGGAGGGATACTAATATATAAGACAATAACAGAATCGTTGGAGGGATACAAATACATAAGACAATAACAGAGATGTTGGAGGAATACTAATACATAAGACAATAACAGAATCGTTGGATGGGTACTAATACATCAGACAATAACAGAATCGTTGGAGGGATACTAAGGAGGGATACCAATACATAAGACAATAACAGAATCGTTGGAGGGAGACTAATACATAAGACAATAACAGAATCGTTGGATGGGTCCTAATACATCAGACAATAACAGAATCGTTGGAGGGATACTAATAGATACTAATACATAAGACAATAACAGAATCGTTGGAGGGATACTTATACATAAGACAATAACAGAGATGTTGGAGGGATACTTATACATAAGACATTAACAGAGTCGTTGGAGGGATACTAATACATAAGACAATAACAGAGATGTTGGAGGGATACTAATACATAAGACAATAACAGAATCGTTTGAGGGATACTAATACACAAGACACTAACAGAATCGTTGGAGGGATACTAATACATAAGAAAAAACAGAATCGTTGGAGGGATACTAATACATAAGACAATAACAGAATCGTTGGAGGGATACTAATACATAAGACAATAACAGAGTCGTTGGAGGGATACTAATACATAAGACATTAACAGAGTCGTTGGAGGGATACTAATACATAAGACAATAAAAGAATCGTTGGATGGGTACTAATACATAAGACAATAACAGAATCGTTGGAGGGATACCAATACATAAGACAATAACATAGATGTTGGAGGGATACTAATACATAAGACAATAACAGAATCGTTTGAGGGATACTAATACAAAAGACACTAACAGAATCGTTGGAGGGATACTAATACAAAAGAAAAAACAGAATCGTTGGAGGGATACTAATACATAAGACAATAACAGAGGCGTTGGAGGGATACTAATACATAAGACAATAACAGAATCGTTGGAGGGATACTAATACATAAGACAATAACAGAATCGTTGGAGGGATACTAATACATAAGACAATAACAGAATCGTTGGAGGGATACTAATACATAAGACAATAACAGAATCGTTGGATGGATACTAATACATAAGACAATAACAGAATCGTTGGAGGGATACTAATACATAAGACAATAACAGAATCGTTGGAGGGATACTAATACATAAGACGATAACAGAATCGTTGGAGGGATACTAATAATAAGACAATAACAGAATCGTTGGAGGTATACTAATAATAATAAAAAATGAGACACATCATAAATCCTAACAATTGGAGGCAAAACATTGACATTCGGATGGTACGTGTTTTTCATATATCACATGTGTACCCGTAATGTGTGTTTACCTCGTATACATGGTGTTCATTTCGCAGCTAAATGGTACCTCCTCTCATGTATATTTAATATACTTGTATCTTATTTAGATTTATGATATATCAAATGTTTATATCTAAGTTCAGAATTTACATGTATGAATTCTATGAAATTTCTTCAACAGATTATATTTTGCATTAAAACGTGTTAATGTTGGACAAAAATGTCACACTTAACAAAACCATTTACATATGTTCTAAATGACTTTCTTAAAAATCATTGTTCATGCAAGAACGAAAATGTGATTGTGTCAAAAGTGTGCAGGAATCAGAAACATTATTATTTGGTGACATGTTCTAATGACAACAAAACTACTACTAAACAGTAGTTTTTTCTGGTAATATTTGTTAAGATTAAGGACGATATCAGTTCATCAAGCTGATAAAGGATTTTGCTACGTGACTCTTTATATTGCATCTTTTGCAGTACTTAGTTATCCTCGTAAATTTACTAAACGTAACAAGTAACGACTATTTGACTGGTCACGTGATTAACTGGTGGTTGCTAGCTTCGACTATTGACTTGCCACTTTTGATGTTATCGAATGCACATAATACCAAACATAATGATGACTATGATAAGGAATACAGGGTGATCCTCAGCTCCCACAACCGCTAGGTGAAATTGATGGATAGATTTGAAGGGACAATATTGCTAACTTTTTTCAATTTAGCGTGCCTCTGGCGTAAGTATTACTAATGAAAAGTGTAGCTGTAAAATTACTTTGATTAGAATGTTTTTGATTGATATATTATCCAAGTAATAATACATTGAGGGGTCGGATGGCGATTGCGTAGATGATTCGATCCCCCACCCCCGACCACCGAAGGGAGCTCGACACGTCGTCCCCTTCCATTTATTTGGCCTCAAACGATGATGAATACCACACACATTATTTTAACAGAAAAGATATATTTTGTTGGTTCGTTCTATCTTTATCTCATGATTCGTCCTTTTTAAATCATAACTTATCGAAGTGAATTTAATTACTGTAAAATATGGCAGAGTAAAAGTTTCTTAACAGCTAGATATTAAATCTTAACTGTATGCGTATACGTATACCTGTTATCATACATACACTATTAAGATTATTTCCGGTAAGGAAACTACAATTCCTGGTATACATGACGTTTCATTATCCAATATACCCACAGTATCACATACTAACCTTATTCATTATACAATAACAATGTACCGGGACCCCAATGCATCTGAGCAGGTTATCCCATACCTGTTTACCCAACAATTCATTACAATGTAGTACTCTTATCTTACAAAGTAGTCAGTAGTCATCATTGAGTTGTAACCAACAGAACTTCATGCAAGTCATTTAATCAGTTAGTATTAAATACTTATATGCCAGTAAATACATTTCTCACCTCAACCCATTGTTGTCATACACGTTACATCGTCCGATTCAAGTGCTGCTAACATCAACTGCTAACATCAACAACCCTCTTACCTACATCAATAGCGACCACCAATCACGAAGAAAAGTTGACTGGCAGGCGTGTGTTTGCTGTCAATAGATGAAATGTATTGAAAATAGTTCAGATTTACAGTTGTATTTTGATGAAGATAATATGTTGGCCGTTGTCAGCAGTTAAGAACACTTCAACTGAATTTAACAACCTATCGGCCTTAAATTTAAGAGTGAGTATCTGAATGAAGTCAATGGAGTGACAAAGGCATTTATTGATATATGTATATACATGTAAGTCTCTGACATACATATACCTGTCAAACTGTAATACAACCCTAACGTTTAAAGAGCAACAGATGTCAGACAATGAACAGTGGACTAATCAGTATTCTGATATCTGTTATTTGGTCCTTTTATCGGACTATATACACATTTATAAAACAAATGTAACAAACCCGGATGTGCTTGACTGGGAAAACAAAGCACATCATGATTGCAGTGTGAACACATGTGCTTATCCTTGAAAGATAAGTGCACCTCCGGAAGTTTTGTTAACAAATTATCGCGTTGAAGATTCGGTATGACAGTGAGGTGAGTTCTATATTCTTTAATCATAAACGTTTATGAATCCACTGTTAGAATTTACGCATAAACAATACATTTCTCTATGTTTCATAACACTATGGACACTCCTTGACCTATAAACTATTATATATCCTTGATACAATATACAAGCATCGAGGATGCATTACGACATGAACTACCACTACATACCCGACAGTATCCACACGCTTGTATAAGCAGTAATATCTTTGAGTAAGCGATGATTATTTTCCTAAATGAATCAAAGTCTCCAATTTTTAACATCAAGGTAGTGTATGAGACACATACAAAAGGGGCCATAACTCTCAAGACATTTTTTCTAAATTGAAGCCAAACGAAAGGGCACATGATACTGTAATAGGGAACTAGTATGTTAAGTTTTAGAGAAACCAATTCAGTTGATTTTGACACAATAATTCGAACAGACAGTCAGACGACTGGACGGGTTTATACCCCATCTCCGAAAAAAACTCCAGAAAAAAACCCTTCGTTTTGGCGGATATGACCTAGTTCTTTCTGTAAGCATGTAACGTAATAGCGTTTGCAGGCAGATACTAAGTAATAAGACACAGTGTACTTTGTCATCGTACAAGCTTATTTTGACTTATGATTATGTATCAGTGTTAAATATACTTATACAGAGAGACAGTGAATATATCAAATATACCTTTCTCTCATAAAGAAAGTAAACTTTCTTTCTAATATTTTAAAATGTAACTCGGCAGTATTCTTTTCCAGTAGTGTGCTATTCTTTATTTATGCTTTGGTTTATGAAATTGTATTTCTTTTTTGTCGACAACTATAAAGTAACAACATGTGTCACAGTTAAAAGAGGTCAATTAAAGCAAAGGAATTGCCAAATAGTGTGAGAATCTGTCTTAAATTGTTTCAAATCACATCAGAGACATATAATGCACATAAACTGCCCTTTACGAAAATTTACCTAACATGACAATAGGATAAAGTTATTCTAAATATATTATCTTTCTTCAGTAATTATGTTTGTGTACACTAATAAACTCATGTATTCTCTTTTATGTATTTATCAACCTTTTTATGCAACCACTCCATATTTCTTGCAGCAATTTGTTTTTTCCTAAAACAATTAGGCTTGCTTAATAAACCAGGAAGTCCTAACTGAAACATTTCGCAGCGACAAAACTACCATGGTGGTACTGTATTGAATAACCGCTTTATCTCTTGCTTTTATACCTTTCTCATTTTGGGGTAGACCTAGCACGGAGCGTGGAGACAGAGACCTGCACAAGCAATTACAGGGGTCATTTAAAAAATCTCTTTATGGAACGTAGCGTATAGGATATGTCTGAGTGTGTAGACGCAAATGTGTGACTACAGGTAAGCGAACAGGTAAGAAGTTATGTTACCGGTAACTATAGTCGTTAAAGTCTTTTTCGAGACTCAATGCGACAGGTACAGTTGTATGTGACCGTGGTAATTGATTTTTCAATATCTCCGTTAAGGATCTCTCCCGGGACGTCTGTTGTATTTTTCTGACGCCGATTGAGTTGAAAGAAATTCCCCGAGCAAAAAATAATCAGTTGGAAGAAGTTTGTATTTTACCAGAGTGACAGGGATCACATATACATTTCTGGATTTAATTTACAATTCACAAACTTCTTAGGACACGATATTTCCATATTACGAAAGAAATGTTTAACGCTTACACAGTGTCGTTAAGCTAAAGGTACTTGTTTAACACATTTTCGTCTCTTCGTTCCTTTGCATTTTTGTATAGAGGTGGTTGGACAAAAGGACGTTTATAAGCATCCCTTCGTGGCAAAGTAACGTGTATGAATGTTCCTTCGCAACAGTAATATGATGGCGACGAAGCGACCTTTATTAATCTGTCATCTGTTTAAACACTAGATAAGCTACACTATTAGCCATAAAAGGGGTGGTTTTCTGTATTGACATATGTTCTTCTTTATTCTCCTGAAAACACCCAGAAGAAAGGTAGAAATCTATTCAGTTTTCTGCTATTTTAGAGTAAGTTTTAAATTGACAGCTTTCATTGAATATTTAAATATGGGGGGTGGGGTTGGAGGGGGGAGGGGGGCAAAGACTGTTAGAAGACTGTTCTAGGGATCATTACAGGGGAGTGCATTTTCGGATTTCTATACTACTGCGATCAACTCTAGCATGAACCGATGCTTTGTTTTCAGTATAAACAACTAACCCAATTAGGCATCGTTTTTTTTTGTTCCACTACTGGATCTAACTGAAATTCTTGAGAGAGTGAGAGGTCTGAAGCTCACGCTCGTTTGTACACAGTAATGACTGTGCGCGTTAGCGATCACGTCTATCGAGGCACCCTAAATAAACTTAAAAACTTTCGTATATTGTAGATGGCTTTGGAAATGAAACAATGGGAACATGGGACTGATTCCGATGATGACCAAGACGAGGTAAGTCAGATAAAGTATCGCACAAATCGCCGTGGAAAGTTATGTCCTTTTACCTTCTGAAACTAAAGCAGTGTGCTTATATATCACTTTAACTGATATCGCGTTTGTTAAATTAGAAAATAATCAAGATTCTATATTAAAATCTTATTTAAGGACTAAATTTGGTAAAAATGTGTCCCCCAACCTCCTTTGTAATCGAGAGTAGTGTCTTCAATATTCCCCTGTGTGAGTGACATTAAAGAAACCAAGAGTACACCTGCTGTGTCCCCCTGAAAGTGTATCGTAAAGGGCGACTAATGTAGCCCCCTGAAAGTGTATCGTAAAGGGCGACTAATGTAGCCCCCTGAAAGTGTATCGTAAAGGGCGACTAATGTAGCCCCCTGAATGTGTATCGTAAAGGGCGACTAATGTATCCCCCTGCATAACGGGGGATTTTGTCTGTGTCTTCTACGAAGACAACATGGAAGAGATCACAAGTGATCATGTGTCTCTTTTGTTTCTTATCTTTCCTGTAATATTTAAAACTATCTACTTTTTTTGTCCACTTGTTTTTATATCACCCTGACGTGCCTTCATGTGTGATGTTTGCATGCATGTGTATGTGTGCCAGATTATTCCGCCTTTACACAGACAACAGATGAACTAGATGTCATAGTCATCCGTGCTGAAAGTTAAGGGGAACAGTCTGTCAGAACTCATGCGACCGCAGGTTAATGGCTAGTGGGTTCCCATTGTCCATTCTCAGGTAGAAATCATATCGAATAGAAAAATATATCGGTCAACTGTTGGTAACGTTGCCCCAGTAACCATCCTGAAATCTGTAAAGTTGTACCTGTCCGATTTAAATTACAGGTTCCTGTGAAACTTTATTTATTTAGTTGATTATTTATAAGTAAATCGATCAACCTATTTCATGTATGTTCATGTACACTTACTTGTATATAACTTACCGGTGCATGTACACAACCATGAAGTGTCATAATTTAACAAAGGGCAGTTATCATTGTTACCCCCTGGCCAGCGACATAGTTGCTATTTGTAACTGGACCATTTGTAGCTGTTGGTTTGCAAATTTGGTGTGGTTTTATATTGTTTAACGTCCTACAAACAGCCAAAGGTCATTTAAGGACTCGCCTTCATGCTGGAGACAGGGTAAGTTAGTTTAATTGCCTCCTTGTGATACCGCGAACCTGATTGTTTCATTTCAACAAATTTTATTGACAGATGTAATAGTCAAATGGATTGAATAACAGGCAGGCCTATACAAATTCTGTCCATGAGTGGCTCAAAATTTGATCGAATATATATACAATGTAGTTACAACACTAATGATTAGTTAACTTAAGGATACTTTGTAAAGAAAAGGTATATATATATATATGTATAAAGAGTAATACTAATTAAAGAATCAGGGAGATAACTCCGACATGATAAACACAAGGGGGATGAACTCATAGGACATCACAATAACAATACACAAACAACTCACAATCATACACCCAACACACATGATAAACACAAGGGGAATGAACTCATAGGACATCACAATAACAATACACAAACAACTCACAATCATACATCCAACACCCATACAATTATTTTCTTACTAAATAAAGCATAGTCACAGTCAGTATATGTACAGTAAGAGTAGACTTTGACCAAAAGTCCATGTGCATGTATGTGCACAGGTCATTGCTACTAATACTGTTTATGAGTAAATAGGTACAAATTTAAATAATGTGACAGAAAGGCAATATATTATTATGTTTATTATATTGAACAGAAAATGAACAAAATATAACAAACCTACTCAACTGTAATCTCATTAATTAACTTTGTACTTTGTTATTAGATTAACAATTCAGATTAAAATAAGACAGATATATATATTTGATTTACTATATTTCAATATAATGCATCATGGTTCTCTACGTAATATAAAAATTAAAACGCCTAGTTTTTCCAATAAATATCTGAATGTGACTTAGCATATGTCTGTTTATATTCAGATCACATGTAGGACAACTTTGAAAAAATATATTTAAATTCATATGGTTATGAATACTAGTATTATTCAAAGAAGTAAACAAAACAAAGTATTTCGTTGGACAGTTATACAGTGGACAATTGAAGAAATAATGAGAGACTGTTTCGTTTTATAGTATTATTGAATATTCGTATTCAAAAGAACAAGCACAAGTTGGACTATTTATTAAATGGCCATGATATAAATCAGAATTTAAATTACTTCAGGAATTTCTTAATTGGCAAAGAATAATATTTACCCTTCTTTCACCATCGTTTTTAAAAATTGTAGTTACTTCTTTGTCATTAACTTTATCTTTATTTTGTATTTTTTTAAACAGAGCAAGAGATATCAGTTTCCATAGTGTTTACATTGCGGCACATAAAGGGGGAAAAACTGTCAAAATAGTTATTAGTTCTACACATAGGTGGGTTAAAAAGTCTGGTTTGTCTGAGAGAGAAGGGATTGTTATTATGATTGTTAACGAAAGGATTTGTGACATCTTGTAAGTATTGAGGTGAGAGTCCATGCATTATTTTATACATCATTATTTGTTTATGTTTATACCTTCTTGCAGACAGTGTTTTCCAACCAAGTTCATTATAGAGTTTATTGTGTGATGTCCCTGAACGAAGACCAGTTATAATCCTAGCTGCTTCTAGTTGTACAGATCAATAATGTGCAGTTATCCCATACAATGTCTGCATACTCCAAAATTGGTCTAATAACTGCAATATATATTTTAATTAATGATTTACGACCTACCTTAGATTTGATATAACGAAGAATATTTAATCTGTTGTATGTTTTTTCATATATAATCTGTATGTGCTGTTTCCATGATGCGTCGTCTGTAAAAGTTAGTCCTAAATGTTTATGTGTTTTTGAATCAGTGATTTGATTGTTTTGGAAGGATATTGGGGGCTGTATGTGGTTATGTTTTCAAGAAAATACAACTGACTTAGTTTTATTTGGGTTACAATTTATATCCCATATATGTGCCCACTCACTAATGTTTACAAGGTCATTCGAAATATCCGGGGCAGCCTGAACTGGATTTTTGTCTACGATTACATACAGAGAAGTGTCATCTGCAAAAAGTTTAATATTAGTAGAAACATTGTCAGTAATATCATTAATATAAAGAAGAAACAGGAGTGGTCCCATAATAGTTTGTTTTGGTTTTGGTTTGGTTTTATTTTGTTTAACGTCCTATAAACAGCTAAAGTCATTTAAGGACGGCCTCCCCTGTGTGCAAGATTCATGCTTGTAGTGTATGAGGTACACCTGTATTGATAGTCCTAAACTGAGAGTGATATCCTTCAGTGCTAACTCTTTGCATTCTGTCTGTTAAATAATTTCCAAACCAGAGAAGCAAAGGGCCTGTTGCCAGTAATGTTAATTCTCCATAGGAGCCTGCCCCCGTATAATTTCTTATCTAGCTCAACTACTGTTTTTTTCTTTTCCGAAGAATAATTTTACACATTTCCGACACCCAGATTTCATAATTTTAGTGAAAATGTATTTTTATAAAGTTGTCAATTTCAGCATCAAAGACATAAGTTCGTAAATAAAAGAAGGTTATCTCGAAATTGTAATTCGCAACATAGTATAAATTTCTTTTGATAAATATTTCCAAAACATCGTGTTTATTCATAAAATATAAAAAAAAATTCTCGGATGAAAATGCACTTGCAGAGACACAATTATGA
The DNA here is from genome assembly GCF_002113885.1 of Mizuhopecten yessoensis. NCBI lineage: Eukaryota > Metazoa > Mollusca > Bivalvia > Pectinida > Pectinidae > Mizuhopecten > Mizuhopecten yessoensis. The sequence goes on from NW_018408136.1 coordinate 698,030, forward strand.
AGAAAAATGCCATAAAATTGCAATTTTCTCCCGTTATATAGTTTTGGATGCAAATTTCCATCAGAAAAATCGANTCCTCGAAATCCACTCGCACTGTTCCCCATATCTTTCATCTGGTATATATACCAAGACTACACACGATGCTCTATTACTGTTCTGGGTAAAACTGAAAACCGACATTTCCTGGAGTCAGTGTTCTTCTCTTTTTGGAATTTCCAAGTCAAGTGTGTCCAAAACTTTCCACTCCATAGTACAGGCATTAGACACATCGATAGTCCCACAATTTCTAGGTCCGGATCACTTGACAAGAGAACAGTTGCTCGGGCACAATACTGTCTTTTCAGAAGCATTTTTTGGAGATAAAGCCACTGCCATATTAGATGGCACCTATATTTATATCCAGAAAAGCTCCGACCACAAGCTCCAGAGAATGTCCTACTGTGGCCAGAAGAAGAGAAACTATCTCAAATTCATGAGCATCGCCTTACCAGATGGCTACATTCTGGACACAGTAGGACCATTCACTGGCAGCGAAAATGATGCTACAATTACAAAAAAAGTCATGGACAAGCTAGTTACTTGGCTACAACCAGACGACAACGTTGTCGTTGACCGAGGTTTTAGAGATGTCCTACCAGTTCTCGAAGCCTCTGGCCTCAATGCTAGCATGCCGTCATACCTGAAACCCGGTCAAAGTCAACATTCTGACGTCCAAGCAAATCTTGACAGAACTATCACCAAATCGAGGTGGATTGTGGAATCCTATCATGGTCGTCTGAAACACTGGACGTTCTTCCGAACGCAATTGGTGTCTAACAGCTTTATCAATGTCATCGAGGCTTTGCTTCGAACCGTCACAGCCTGTCTGAATGGTATTAGAGGACCGATCTACCAGAGATCTCCAGAGAGAGATGCCAAAGATAGGCTAATGGCTGAACGTATGAAGGACCGTTTGACAACACCGAATGGTTTAGCTCAGAGAGTCAAGACAGATCCGGATCTATCTAGACGGGCAAGGTCCGAGTTTGTCAAGATGGATGCATCTTCCGTACTGTTTCCCCGTCTCGATCTTGATTACTTGAGAACCATTACGTGTGGAACGTATCAGATATCTCTGGCTCCTGGTTACATCGCCGAACATTTAAGTGATGACGGAGACTATGAGGTGTGGCTTTACCAGCACTCCCCAGACCTTCTCCGATGTCAAATACATTCTCGACACAAAAGCCAAACGAAATATAACGTTTGGATACGGTTCACCGTTTCACCCGATGTTGAGGCCCCAATAAAGGACTACTACTGCCAGTGCCCAGTTGGAGAGAGAACGATGGGAATGTGTGCGCACATCTCCAGTATCTTGTACTACCTTGGGTATTACAGGACGCTGGAAAACCCTCGACCATTACAACCACAGGTAAAGAAATTCCGACAAAACTTGAAATAGTTTTCCATGCGGCAACGGAGTGCATATGTCGAAAGTATGTTTGGGGCTCGATATGAAAGATCCCCGTTACCATGTGACTAACCAAACTTATAAATATAGGTATTATACAATCGCCCGTAGCTATGAACACTCCCGTAAATGCGAAAACCAACCAAAATCATAAGGAACACGTTTTGTTTGTTGTTCTGTCTATTTGTCAGCCAATGTCTTCAACCACGGGGACTTGTGAAGTAGCCATCTTGGATTTTTTTTATGAAAAAGTGTTTCTCTCACTTTTTTTCATATCTGTGTACATATTCTCAACATACCGAGCAAATACTCTCGTTTTTTTGTTAATTATCTAAAGAAAGTCGAAAATCGGCAATTCAACCATAGGCTAATTCAACCCAACATTTGAAAATGTTCCACCACTTACATTTTGATGATTTTTCCTCTCATCAATAGCATATTACGTACTGTTTAATAGGATAAAAATTGGTTTGCATCCAACGCCCATAAAAGGGTGTATTCTCTAAAAAACACAGTTTTTGTGTCTAAAATGTTATCATCGAAAATGGCATTTTTGAGATTGTTTCTTCCATAAAACAGCCAAATGGCGCGATGGAAACATGATTTTTTGTCACAATCATGCCATGAATGTATTCTTTACGGTGACCATCATTTGATTAGATTTTCATTAATATTTTACATAACATGCACATTTTATCAACACTTAGACAGCTTCTGAAAGGTACAACTTTGAGGAGCCATAAAAAACAAACCAAGTGACCTAAATCTTTATACTGTATAGATTTGTGACCACAACGGCATGGGCAATGCACCACCAACAGGAAATTTGAATCAGAGAAGGGGCCGTTTTCGAAACCGGCCCTTTACACCAATACCATATGTCCTAAGTTTATGAATTAGACCTTTATGCCAAACCCTTTCAAATGCTTTGCTAATATCACAGAACATAAATCTAAGTTCCTTTCCCTGGTCAATATTACTAACAATGTCATTATATATAAACAAGAGTTGGTTAACTGTTGAATCGACAGGTGTAAATCCAGATTGGTGCTTAGTGATTATAGAGTTCTCCGATAGGTAGTTATAAAGATATTTAAACACAATTCTTTCCATTATTTTACTAAGGCATGAAGTTACTGAAATAGGTCTGTAGTTTGAAACATCATTAGATGATCCATTCCCCTTATAAACTGCATTTATATTTGCTTGTTTCCAGCTATTGGGAACCACTCCTGTTTTTAGTGTTTTATTAAATTAGATCATGAGGGGTAATTTAAGAGAGGAATTCAATCTTTAAATAATTTTGGGAACAATTTCATCAGGTCCAGGGGGTTCATTCATATTAAGAATATTCATTTGGTAAGCAACATCTTATTCAGTAATATAAATATTAGATAGTGAATAAGGAATTGCTGGTTGTGCTGTCTGAGGTAGTTATAGGTCAGGTGAGGATGTGGAGATATTAATGAAGTGATTATTGAGGACCTCAGCTTTATCAATAGGATGGTGAACAGCGTGTTTATTAATTACTAGAGGAGGAATTGGAGAAGATTTATTGGTGAAGTTAGAGATAGATTTAGCAATTTTCCACCATTTATCTGGGGGAATCTTATTGTCATTTAAAGAGTTTTCTAGGGTTTTGATATATGTTTACTTAGCTTCATGGATGAGGTCAATGGCTTCATTCCTGTGAATCCGAAATATGTTCCAAAAGTGAGGACTATTTGTTAATTTGGCTTTTCTGTGAATTCTATTGCGTTTTCTCATCTTTAATCTTATGTTGTTGTTCATCCATGGTTTATCATTAGGACGAACTGTTATTACTTTGACAGGAATTAGGTCATTTACCTGATCCATGATTAAATCAGTTATGGTACTGTTAAATGCATTAGAGTCCTGGTTTGAAGATAGATTCACCCAGTCAACATCAAAAAGAGTGTTGTTCATACTTTCAAAATCACCTTCTTCATTTTTCAAAATACTTTTCTTATAACTTGTTTGTTTGAATACACTAAATAAAATTGATGCATGCACAGATCACTGCAGAAGGGTCGAGATGTATAAGTATTTCTAATTAATTTTCGATTGTTTGTAAAGATAACATCTAAGGAAGTGGCACTCTCCTGAGTTATACGTGTAGGTTCATTAATACGGCTAGATAAAGTACGCTTAGTAAGGAGTCTTGAAAGGGGATGATTAGGTAGAAGGGTTAATGTTGTAATTATGTGATTCATGACTTCCGGTCCGCATTCCGGATCCATTGTCTGTATTAGTTAATGCCTTGCAATGCATTATGTGTTATTCAATAAATACTGTTTTGACCTGAATCGTGTCTCCCTGACAAATGTTGTAGAACACAACAGTTAACATATCAATAGTAATGTCACCAATGAGTACCACATCCATTGAAGTATCAGTAGCTCTGGTCAAAGTATCATCCAGTTTGTTCCAGTAATCAACATTACTATCAGGTCTGTATATGCATCCTAGTAAAAGTTTGTGATTATCAGTTATTACTTTAACCAGATCAATTCAATATAACCCTTTCCTATTCAATTCGACTATTAATCCTGATAGTGTTTTTATAATAAACAATAATCCCACCGCCTGGACCTGTAGTTATATCTTTTCGGTGAGGAGAGGAAGTAAAAGAGTGCATGTTAATGTCAGTGTTAGATATTAAAGGATTTAGATGGGATTCTGTTAAACAAACAATATCAGAATTTTCTAGCTCTCTTCAATAAGGGGTATTTTGTTTCTAAGAGACCTCATTTTAAATGAACTAGATTTATGTTTTGTAGTGGACCAGAATTTATTTCTATGTCACAACACCGTATCATAATTATAAGATGCGATATAAGAATAAAAGATAAGTTATCGAATCTAGAAAACGAAATATAGCCGGAGAGCAACCTCGCGAATCAGATCCCGACTTAATAGTGATATCTCACTGACAAATCATGCCCAAGGCTCCCAGCACAGCATTTCACCCGATCACATTATACTGACAGCGGGTAAACCAGTTGTTTCCATTTTCCGAAACGCTAAACGTTAAGCAGGGAATAAGTCCCGCCCTGGGCACAAAAAAACCCCACTTGCCTTCCTTAACTAGGCGAACGCCCAATATTATCATCCAAAAGTGAGGCAGCCGCTAGGAAATTAAAGGTAGTTAGAATTAGAGGGATACACATACAGAGATCCCAAATATTGCCTTGGATATCAGCAGATTCATTTCAAACAAACCAAATTCTGCCGGTTTTCCCACATTAGTCGCCTTTTCTTTCTTCGATCCCTGATCTGCAGTGGTCTGTTCTACAAAGAAGTACACATTTTAGTCTTTTTTTTTCAATATACAGATTCAAAACACATTTTAGCGTTATATTTACCTTTTATTGATATATGGCCACGCTATAATATAAGACTTGTCTGGGATGGTATCTTGTCTAGATTTGTTTGTTTAGCATTTTGGCCGAGTAAAGCATCTATATTTTAGTACAAATTAGGAAGTATTGAAGCCATTGGTCCTTTATAAAACAAAGGAGCGAATTACTCTATGGATTGGGTGTTATTGAGAAACCTTTCATAAAGAAAGTATAATACAGAATTTACCAGATTAACCCATATCACATAACAATTTACAATCCCTAATCATGACACAAAAACATTAATGTGAAATCTGAAGCGAACTCAACTTTAATAAACTTTACTTTAAAATTTAACGAATATGTGGAATTTATATAAGCACCAGGGATAGTGTATACTTTCTCTTTCCTCATGGGTATGTTCAATTTCATTTAATTCTCCTTTTTAATTATAAACAATTATTGAAATATGTACTTCAGTCTTTTCAACACTTGTAAACACTGCAGTACCCTGGATTTAATAATGTTTTGAACTATGTTGTAGCACATAAGTGCACTAGAGTTAACCTTGTAGATAACTGGATTGCACTACAATGTTTTTCTAGTATACTTCCTTATTTACTACACGTGCACCAAGTACCAAGTTAAGTTTGCCAACTATAACAATATTCTAAATATAAACACATAATGTATTCGTTTGGTAAATTATCTCTCTTGCTTACTGTTCACAGATCAAGACTTCAGTTGTTTTGAGAAGCAATATAAGCAACGTACCGGTAGCTTTTCAAATAGACGTCAAGCGTAAAACAGGAGTTTGCTCAGATTGCCTGCTTTTACAAGTAACTAATTGTCAAAGTAATGTGATTTTCCAATCATTCCTTCGACATGGCTCTACATCACGACACCGATCATTTAATTGCCCTAGTGACATACTGAAGACACCATTGGTAACGGTAACTGTGTTCAGTGTACAAACCAAGGAGGTTAACAAACGTGTCTGGTATAAAGTGAAGAATGGAGGCAAGACCTTATCTAAACTAGTTGGAGGTACATTTTATTATTGGTATATTTTGGAAAAATGTGTTGAAAAAAATAGTTATTTATCAAAAGATGATTAAATGACGAATGTCGGTACAGTTACACGTCCTTTTCAACATTTGAATAACATACATGCAACAAACAACTAGATTCCTTTATAATTTTATCAGTATGTTCTGAGTTTCACGATATCGCAAAAAAGTTAATTCGATACAGCTAGTCAAATACAATTATACTTACCGCACTATGTAGCCAATTCAACCATAATAGGTTTTCTCAATTCTAACAATAGTCCCGTTTATGTAGATAATTTTGAACAGTGTTGTTCACAAAAATGTATGCTTAATGGTTATATAATTTGTAGTTGTAAACAAATGTAGCAATGATTTAAATAACACCATATGTAAATTGTATAACTTTAATTCTCATTTTGTAATTATTTTACATCATAATTTACACAAAGTAATAACTACCAACTTAATGAATGTTTTTTATTTTAAATGTTTTAACAGGTGTTACCATCAATTATATGGATATTACTCTACAACCTCTTGGCACATACCTTGATCTACTAGCAGCTGATACAAAACAGGTATAGCATGGCGTTTAAAAAAGTGCAGTCAAGTCCTTCTTGATAAATGTGTGATGTTTTGATTTGCCTACGGTGTAACATAAGTTTTCTTGTTTGTACGGGGTTTGATGTTCTCGTAACAGTTATTAGGGTGATGTCAGGACAGGTGCGTAGGGAGCCACCGCCGTAAATAACAGATCAGAGATAGGAAAATATAGATCCCTAGTGTCGCAATGGAGCAAGCAGACCAGTTTTGGTTTCTTCAAAATCCACTGAGACAACGTAGAAAACCCCCAAAATTCTGCAGGGATTCCCGCATAAGCCGCCTCTAACGATAACATGCAGTTATATTATTTCCCCCATTCTGCTTGATTACGGTGCAAATCGCCGAAAAGAAAAGAGACGGTCAGATGGATTGATTGTGATGAGTTAAACGTCCACGCAACAGCTATGGTCATATGTAGGCGGATGCAAAGGGTGTCACCGTCAAATAGAAACTGGTGTGAGAAAATAATATATCCCAAGTGTTGTGGGAGGGGCATCACACTTAAGGTTGTTCCGATGTCCCGTAAGCATGACACCACAGAAAATTCCCGATTTTACAGGGGGCCCAACATAAGTCAACATAGCACATTCCTGTTTTTACAGGGGGCCCAACATAAGCCACCATAGCACATTCCAGATTTTACAGGGGGCCCAACATAAGTCACCGTAGCACATTCCCGATTTACAGGGAGCCCAACATAAGTCACCATAGCACATTCCCGATTTTACAGGGGACCCAACATAAGTCACCATAGCACATTCCTGATTTTACAGGGGGCCCAACATAAGTCACCATAGCACATTCCCAATTTTACAGGGGGCCTAACATAAGTCACCATAGCACATTACCGATTTTACAGGGGGCCCAACATAAGCCACCATAGCACATTCCTGATTTTACAGGGGGCCCGACATAAGTCACCATAGCACATTCCCTATTTTACAGGGGACCCAACATAAGTGACCATAGCACATTCCTGATTTTACAAGGGGCCCAACATAAGTCACCATAGCTCATTCCCGATTTTACAGGGGGCTCAACATAAGTCACCATAGCACATCCCCGATTTTACATGGGGCCCAACATAAGCCACCATAGCCCATTCCCGATTTTACAGGGGGCCCAAAATAAGTCACCATAGCACATTCCCGGTTTTACAGGGGACCCAACATAAGTCACCGTAGCACATTCTCGATTTTACAGGGGACCCAACATAAGGCACCATAGCACATTCCTGATTTTACAAGGGGCCCAACATAAGCCACCATAGCCCATTCCCGATTTTACAGGGGGCCCAAAATAAGTCACCATAGCACATTCCCGGTTTTACAGGGGACCCAACATAAGTCACCTCTAACAACATGCAGTTGGGTGCACAGGCTTATTTCTCCCTCGAACCTACAGAGGTACAGAAAGAGGAAAAACATTAGATCCAAAGTGTTACATGTTAATGTCGGCAGCAGATCAAGGAAAATTCAAAAGAAAGACAACACCATAGCACATTCCCGATTTCCCAGGGGACCCAACATAAGTCACCATAGCAAATTCCTGATTTTACAGGGGACCCAACATAAGCAACCATAGCACATTCCCGATTGTACATAAGTCACCATAGCACATTCCCGTTTTTACAGGGGGCCCAACATAAGCCTCCATAGCTCATTCCCGATTTTACAGGGGGCTCAACATAAGTCACCATAGCACATCCCCGATTTTACATGGGGCCCAACATAAGCCACCATAGCTCATTCCCGATTTTCCAGGGGGCCCAACATAAGCCACCATAGCACATTCCCAATTTTACAGGGGCCCTAACATAAGTCACCATAGCACATTCCTGATTGTACAGGGGACCCAACATAAGTCACCATATCACATTCCTGATTTTACAGGGGACCAAACATAAGCCACCATAGCACATTCCCAATTTTACAGGGGGCCCAACATAAGTTACCATAGCACATTCCTGATTTTACAAGGGGCCCAACATAAGTCCCCATAGCACATTCCCAATTTTACAGGGGCCCTAACATAAGTCACCATAGCACATTCCTGATTGTACAGGGGGCCCAACATAAGTCACCAAAGCACATTCCCGATTTTACAGGGGACCGAACATAAGTCACCTCTAACAACATGCAGTTGGGTGCACAGGCTTATTTCTCCCTCGAACCTACAGAGGTACAGAAAGAGGAAAAACATTAGATCCAAAGTGTTACATGTTAATGTCGGCAGCAGATCAAGGAAAATTCAAAAGAAAGACAATACAGAACAATTTTTTACAGGGGGCCCAACATAAGTCCCCATAGCACATTCCCGATGTTACTGGGGACCCAACAGAAGTCACCATAGCACATTCCTGATTGTACAGGGGACCCAACATAAGTCACCGTAGCACATTCCTGATTTTACAGGGGGCCCGACATAAGTCACCATAGCACATTCCCAATTTTACAGGGGACCCAACATAAGTCACGATAGCACATTCCTGATTTTACAGGGGGCCCGACATAAGTCACCATAGCACATTCCCGGTTTTACAGGGGACCCAACATAAGTCACCGTAGCACATTCCTGATTTTACAGGGGGCCCGACATAAGTCACCATAGCACATTCCCTATTTTACAGGGGACCCAACATAAGTCACCATATCACATTCCTGATTTTACAGGGGACCAAACATAAGCCACCATAGCACATTCCCAATTTTACAGGGGCCCTAACATAAGTCACCATAGCACATTCCTGATTGTACAGGGGACCCAACATAAGTCACCATAGCTCATTCCCGATTTTACAGGGGACCCAACCTAAGTCATAATAGCACATTCCCGATTTTACAGGGGCCCCAACATAAGCCACCATAGCACATTACCGATTTTACAGGGGCCCCAACATAAGCCACCATAGCTCATTCCCGATTTTCCAGGGGGCCCAACATAAGCCACCATAGCACATTCCCGATTGTACATAAGTCACCATAGCACATTCCCTATTTTACAGGGGACCCAACATAAGTAACCATAGCACATTCCTGATTTTACAAGGGGCCCAACATAAGTCCCCATAGCACATTCCCGATGTTACTGGGGACCCAACAGAAGTCACCATAGCACATTCCTGATTGTACAGGGGACCCAACATAAGTCACCAAAGCACATTCCCGATTTTACAGGGGACCGAACATAAGTCACCTCTAACAACATGCAGTTGGGTGCACAGGCTTATTTCTCCCTCGAACCTACAGAGGTACAGAAAGAGGAAAAACATTAGATCCAAAGTGTTACATGTTAATGTCGGCAGCAGATCAAGGAAAATTCAAAAGAAAGACAATACAGAACAATTTTTTACAGGGGGCCCAACATAAGTCACCATAGCACATCCCTGATTTTACAGGGGACCCAACATAAGCCACCATAGCACATTCCCGATTGTACAGGGGACCCAACATAAGTCACCTCTAACAACATGCAGTTGGGTGCACAGGCTTATTTCTCCCTCGAACCTACAGAGGTACAGAAAGAGGAAAAACATTAGATCCAAAGTGTTACATGTTAATGTCGGCAGCAGATCAAGGAAAATTCAAAAGAAAGACAATACAGAACAATTGTTTCACTAGATTTGTGACCAAGATCACATAGAAAAAAATTGTCCAGAACTGATACAAAATAAATGTATTGAGAAAATTTTAAAAATATGGACTTTTCACCAGGGACAGATGTAACAAAGAGGTAATAAGTCTTTGTCCCCGATGTTTGCCCTAACCTATATGGCCACACTGATTTCTTTCAAGTTGTGGCAGGGTTCAAAATATACACTATATCTGCCTAAGAAATAAACGTGGTCTATGTTAGAAAAGCAAAATGTAAAGGGCGACGATAGACCAGTATCCAAATGCTAAAGTTCAAAACGTTTTACCCTAATGGGCAACCTGGTCAACGGTAGTCATACAAAACGACAACAAGGGGAGGTAACTGTTTGTTCAAATAATACAAAGTCAGTTTTTATTGTTTTGTCTGCAGCGTGACATGGGTCCTGAAAGAGTTTATGTTATGTTTTATGAACAGAAGTCGAATATATAATAATTATTCTCCATATACTAGGATAATATGCAAAAGATGCACTATCGACCATTTTACTTGTATTTACAGGTACCGTATCAGGTGGACGTGATCAGCATCAGCCCTAGGCGGTACATGTTGACAGACCTAAAGCACAAGGAAAAACACACGGACACCTTTATTATCACTCTCTATCAAATTCACCCTCCAGCCTCGTGGATAATGTTCCATCGTGGGTCAGCAACAACCTATGAAATCCCCTTCGACCTTAAACCCGCCACGCAGTATAAACTACAGCTTTTCAGAGTCCGCACGGAACACGCCAATGATGACATGTATATTGGATATTCACACTCAACCGTAACAACGTTTATAACACGTAGGTGAATCTTGAATATTCAATGCTATTACACGCGTTTAATACAGTCTACTTAATTAGCTTTAAATGATTGTCTGATAATTATCATGAAATGTATCTCTAGACGACAGTGTCTGGATGAATGAATATTCATGTTTAGGTTCAGGGGGGAGGGGGAAGGAAACAAAAGATACTTAGAAATAGAGAGAAGTTATCGTAAGTATAGCTCTGTGATGCGAAGCGAAGCAAGATCGATTCTTTCGTGACGGAAAATAACAAGGAAGCTTTAAACGGAGGTTAAATACCTAAAAATAGGCAAGCCAAGATATTTGCTCAGAAATACAGCAGACTCGTCTAGGAACAGACAAATTAATGTTTGATTCTAGTTTTCAATAGCCGTTGGCAACTTGCTTGACTATGCCAGGTACATATAAGTAGGTCACGTTACCACCCACGCAGTGATTGTAAAAGAGTTTCGAAAACATCCTTAGCCCGTTGTTGAGTGCTTTAGAAATCTTTACTGTAAAACTGATCACATATCTAAATTGTGTGTATATCTCAGGAACAGCAATGTAGGGCACCATAAGAAGTAATGTTAGCAGCACTAGTGTATCACCAAGTTAATAAAATGTAACTTATGCAAACAACGTAGAATCACCTGTGTAAACAGTTTAATAATGACTTTAAAACATTCAATGCGTTTGTGTTGTAAAAGCAATTGATGTTTTTTTTTGGGATAGTTACCATAATTTTTTCGACAAATGGTGACTTTATTACTTTTACTTATTACAAACCACAGTTAGAATTTATAAAAACAAAAAATACAAGGGATAATTTATATGATTTTGGAAAATTTGAACAATTGTTTCGACAGATATTAGAAAATTTGCAGACCTGTTGGTGTATATCAAAATCCGTTGCAAACTGATTTTACACACAATCAGCTGCACGTTTTGTAAATGTAAAGGTAAGGGGTACAGCTCAAAAAAGGGGTTATAATACTTTTGTCAATATTGCTATAATCACATGTGATTGGGAAATCTTACAGGTTTAATTGTCATAAAATAATTTGTTGAAATATACATCAGCTTATGTTATCTATAAATGAGCGACTTATGCAATTTCAGTTGCACTTGTATGATGTCATACTAACCAAAGGGTAATATTACTTAACTCTCTGTCAGCAATGTGTAATACTATTCCACTCAATACCCAAACGTTTATTTATGGTTTTCAATCACGAGACGTAAATATGAATATAAATATTGTGGAGACAGTTCAAAATTACATTAGACCCTTGACGTTTTTTTTTTTTTTTTTTTTTTTTATTAAACTCTCAAATAGCTTTATAAAATAATCTCTCTTACAACAATTGCAATATTTGAAATATGTATTGTCAAATCAAGTTCAAAGCACAAATAATCTCTTATTTTAATAACTAAAGAAACATATGTAAAAGTAACATTTATATGATATGTATATGCTGTTATGTTTAGTAAGGAGAGGGCTTATATCGGAAATGCCTGTTGTCCAATTCAAGTTCAAGTTCAAGTTCATTATTACTTTAAGTCGGTTGACTTATCAGTCATAACATATATACAAAACAATACAGAGACAACATACAATATGATACATACACCCACACACACACACACACACACACACACATATACACAATTCAACTTTTATTTGACAACTTATTGGATAACTATACTTTACAATAAATTACAAATTACGTATATGTATTGTGCAATCAACACTCATTATCACTCCCACATCATTATTGTGCATTCAACAATCATTAACGCTCTCACATCATCATCAGATCAATAAAATAAAATATTCTGAAATAAAATGAAAATAAAACACAGCCTATTGCTTTTATTTATACAAAATGGATAAGTAGAGAAAATACGAGATATTCGTTAAGGTCCTAACAACGGCATGACAACAAAGCAATCATAATGTAGAACCATTTAAAAAAAAAAGTTTTTTCTGAAAATTGACCGTTATTTGATATTATTATCTGTTTTATATTTTATATAAATGCAATAATGCTTTATTTAATAGGTATAAACAATACTACGGGCGGCATCACGGCAGAGGCTGAACAAACCGCTCCTGTTTTATGTAAGGTGGCCCCACATTGTACCAAATCTCGCGCAGGTTGGAGGGGGGATGGTGGTAGGGTATGATCTTAAGAGGCGACTAATGATGCTGCTGCAGAATCGGGGATAGCTTCTTCCTTGTCTTATATCAAGGGGACATTGAATAAACAAAGAACTGTGCACATGTATGTATACACATACTTCGCCTGTTATAGGGAACCAGAACACGTCACGTTTTAACATGTATATGTTTATTTATTTCAGATATGACAAAATATGAAGTGTTAGAGCTATACAACAAGGCGGCACATTTTCTGTCAAACAGCCCTCCGACTTTGACAAATATTTCTCATTTCTATCGCAATAAGTCTGAGGAGTACTTTAGCAATATCATGAGAACCGATGGTGTGATGCACAAGTACGACAAGAACTGGGGAGGAGATCAGGCCTCCACACTCAACAAACAAGTACAGGGTCTGTTCTTCAGCGCAGCCGTGGACCCGGTGACACGTTTACCTCCGGATGTTTCCTATTTCGGGCCATTAAGGTTACATGTCCCCACAAACGTCCTGTTGAACAACAATATTAATATGTATTTCTCTGACTTCTACTGTCACTATGTAAATCACAAGGTTCAATTGGTCTTTACGGTCAAGGGCAGTCCAACTGATGACTTCTGCAGACAACGACTTGTGCTTGTTGACCAGACCAACAACCCGTTCCTCACGAGAGTTAGATGCGGTTTCACAGAAATCGTCCGAGTGACAATGAACGTTACAGTGGAAATATTCTACACCGAGGACGTACCAGTCAGGGCCATGGTGTGTCGCAGTAATGTGTTCTTTACCACAACGAAACAAAAGGGAAACGCTTTGGTCATGGTAAACGGCATTCCAAAAAATAAAAACTGTCGAATATGTAATCTTGACTGCTTCCTTCTCGCTCATGCTATGATATCTTGATATAGAAACAGAAAGTGCAAAACTGTTTTTGGCATACAGTACATTTATTTGTCATTAACTGTATCCTTTAGTGCATCAAGCTCAATGATCTCAACAGTATTGGTATTACTGCATACATGTACGTACTAAATACCCGATTGTGTATTCCTACTATACACAATTTTAGATTTAGTGTTTTGTCAGTTACGTCATAAAATATGACTTTTTTTGTAGTAATTTATCGTATTTTATCTTTATAAAAATAAGACAGAAGTTGAAGCCAGAATATTTGAAAAAAATAGATGTTTATGATTTAAATCATGAAATTATAAAATTCAGGCATGCATATCAACATACAGTAAGGGTTAGTACAAATTGCATTCGTTTATCTTTATATGATCAACTCAAGCTTGTAATGCTATGGTTTGTGATGATTTTCCCACTAATTGTGTGTGAATATATAATCAAATCTATAATAACATACCCAAGGATAAGAGATGAACTCTTGCCATGGAAAGGAAACATCACTGAAATATATTTTAGCAACACGTTATCTATACAATCAGAAACTGTATCTATTGTTTTAGGTTTGAAATAACAACGGCGTATGTGTATGCAAGAAGGCGTTTATGAACTTCTAAGGTAGACCTACTTTTTCCGCGAAGATGTTAGTGTTTTCGGCATGATCAGAATTCAAGACTCTATAAGTTTTTAGAATATGAACAAAATGATATAAACGCATTATATGTATACTTATAAATCAAATTTGGTATCTGTTTTTCACTTAATGTCATAGACACTAACTCAGTTTGATAACTGATTGTTTTTGTAAATGTTATCCATACTTTGACTACCACTACGAAATTAGCCTGAAGAGAATACCCTATCGGTGATTGATGATATTAATGACAAAGGAGAATGAGACAATATAAAGTTGTAATTTACCACAGGATCAATGGATACCGTCCATGATGTTATTATGAGGCGGAGATCAAATAATGAAAATTTCACTAATACCCAAGATACATGCTTTTCGCTACTTATCGTTTACAAAAACTCATTACTATTAAATGGCGTGGCCTGAATGAATTTCTTGTTTTATACTCTACTACAAGCTGAATGAAACATTTATATGTTTTTATTGTTTTTCTTTTTAATTATGTGGCACTTTCTGTAGCAGTGTGTTTAAAAATAGTAAGATGTCATCTCTCCATTTTTGATATTTCGCTGATTATATTGTATTTCAACTCTTATTTTTTACAAAAAATAATGATTTTGTTATCAGACAATAACATAATTTTAGACAGATACTAATAATATAATTAATTTATACATCAGACATCAGCCGTGGACCCGGTGACACGTTTACCTCCGGACTGGTCTTTTTTTAGGCCACGAAGGTTACATGTACCGACATACCTCCTGTTGAACAACAACATGAACATGTACTTCTCTGACTTCTACTGTCACCGTGTCAATCACAAGGTCCAAATTGTCTTGGTGGTCAAGGAAAGCCCGACTGACCGCTTCTGTAGACAACGACTCGTGCTTGTTGACCAGACCAACAATCCGTTTCTAACGAGAGTGAGATGCGGTTTCACTGAAATCGTCCGAGTGACAATGAACGTTACCGTGGAAGTATTCTACACCGAGGACGTGCCGGTCAAGGCCTTGCACAGTCACGGCGATGCGTACTTCACCAGGACAGAACAGAAAGGGAACGCTTTGTCAATGATAAACGGCATTCCGAAAAATAGCAACTGTCGGACATGTAATTTGGATTGCTTTCTTCTCGCTCACAATATGTTGTGATTCGTTAATTGGTCTTTCACCAATTATTTTTCCTATAGTGAATAATGTTTGTTGAAACACCTGGAAGTAATTCAATATGACAGTTTTTTTATATTATACAATGTACTGGCATTTAAACTTCTTAATGGATCATATTTCCTACAACTATATTTGCGTTATATCTCGGCCCTCCTAATGATTCTAATAGTCGTCTAGTTAAAATCTCTGTGTGTCATGTTAATATGGGTTCATTGAGTAACAAATCTCATATTCTTGATGCCAAACTTTCTGATTTTGATCTTAGAAGTACAATAACACTGGATAAACTCATGTTACACCAATATATAAGGACAAGTGGTACAAAATATAGAAGTGACCCATCTAACCACAGACACATATCAGTTACTATTTTTAGCAAATTGTTTGAAAAAAATGATTTTAAAATACACGTTAACCAAACAGGTAGAGCTAGTTTGGAAGACAGAGAAAGGTAATTATACCAGACAAAGTAAGTAATGAAGTTCGGTTTTGTTTAGTTTTGTTTACCGTCCTATTAACAGCTAAGGACATTTAAGGATGTGCCTCCATATGTGTTGGGTACGCGTGCTTGTGTGTGTGTATACGGGAGACAGTGTATGTTGATATGCTAATCTCCTTGTGATAGCGCGGATCTGATGCCGACTATCTCGCTAGAGCAGAGAAAGGTAAGTATAACCGACAGAGCTAGTGTGGAAGGCAGGGAAAGGTAAGTATAACCGACAGAGCTAGTGTGGAAGGCAGGGAAAGGTAGGTATAACCGACAGAGTTTGTAGTCAAGGGTAACATATATCTACCAGAAAGGTAGGGCTAGTGTGGAAGGCGGGGAAAGGTTGGTATAATCGACAAAGTTTGTAGTCAAGGATAACATACGTATACCAAACGGGTACAGCTGGTGTGGAAGGCGGGGAAAGGTTAGTATAACTGACAAGAGTTTGTAGTCAAGGGTAACATATGTTTACCAGAAAGGTAGGGCTAGTGTGGAAGGCGGGGAAAGGTTAGTATAACTGACAGAGTTTGTAGTCAAGGGTAACATACGTCTACCAGAAAGGTAGGGCTGGTGTGGAAGGCGGGGAAAGGTTAGTATAACCGACAGAGTTTGTAGTCAAGGGTAACATTTGAATAAGAGTAGGGAGTGTGTGCAATCTGAATTATTGGTGAAACACATCAGTGATTTATTTAATAACTGAAGTTAAAAGCTCACACGTCGGTACATTATCATCGCTATACTTGTTCATCGGCTTTCGATTAAGTTATGAACAGGAATATCCAGCTAACTCGAATAAATGACAGGACACAGTTGTACAAAAATAGAATTCGTAGAAATTCATTCAAGTTAACCCCATGATATTAGGGGAACATGTACTTACAATAACACGAACACGTATACGGATATATATAGGCTTGCAACAGCAAGGGGCATACATGAACGAGGACGGGTGCCTTTGGAGACACCGTCTGAAACAAATTTATATAGGTATTAATATTGTGATATTTAGAGGCATTGTTTGTTGGTAATGTATAATATGCGTATTGTATCTTTTTAACGATACATGTTATTGAATTGATGAAGTTTGATAAAGTTGTAAGGTTTAAACACATATGACGGAGTCGAGTGGATGGCAAGATATGACCCAGATGTGTTGATACATGTAAAGGACTAAACATAAACCATGTACTGCACAGGTATTTGGATATACTATATGTTAATTGGCAAAACGTTGCTGCAGAATTATTAAAGTGTTTGATTAGAGTGTTTTAATTGGTATATTGTATTTAATCCAAGTGCTAATACATACGGGGGATGGATGGCGGTGGCGTAGAAAATTCACCCGCAGGTAATGAACAGTGGACTTGTCGGTAACTCGATACCTCGTATTATGTTCCGTTTAACAGTCTAAATACACATGTACAAAACAGATGTTACATACCCGGAAGTGCTGGACTGAGAAAACATACTGCTATTTGATTTCTGTGTCTATCACATAAACATCTCTTTGCAAGATAAGCGTACTTCCTGAAGTTTTTGTTGACCGGCTATCACGTTGAAGATTTGGTATGACATTGAGGTGAGTTATATTTTGTATTCATAAACGTTTATGAATCCACTGCAAGAATTAAGGCATACACAATACAGTACTCTAGATGTTGCATAACACGCTGGAAACGCCTTGACTTATAAACAATTAGATATCGGTTGTATTTGTTCGTATGAGAAAAGGTTATACAAATATCGAAGATACATTACGACATGATCCACCACTACATACCCGACATAATTATGATAGGGAAGTAGTATTTTAAGTTTGAGAGAAATCAGTTCAATTCTTTCTGATACAATATTCAGAACAGACAGTCAGACGTTCAGACGGGGTGATTCCAATATACCTGAAGAAGAAGTAAACCGTTTCGGAGATATAGCCTTTTTCTTTCTTACTCCGTTTGTTCCAGTTCACTCAGCTTTAAATGAGTACGTCGTTGGGCAGTGCTAGAATTGTTGAATACTAGCTGTGAGCGCCGAAATGACAGCACCGGTTGTTATCCTCCCATGGAGTTGAGAAAGATATTGGCTTGCCCTATAATCACGGATAATAATTTGTCAACCGCTCCAAGACAAACTAGGTTGTGATAAAGCGGTATTTATGCATCTACTCGCTATAACACAAGACGACACAATACGGAATATGAATGAAAAGGGCCACCGTCAAAGAGGGTGACTAAGCAGTTTTTATGAAATTTGAGGAAGTCTTCCGAATCAGAAATATAGCATAAAAACATAGACATAATGTAGAAGTAACTTGTACATATCATAAAAAGCCAATGTGGGGTAAACAAAACAACGCCACAAAGACATTGAGAATATCTTCCCCAAATAAGGCATACAAAAACCTCGAATTATTATTATTACTATCATGCAGATCGTTGAGAGTGATTTAGAAAACTGATTGAAAAATGCAGGCTTTTGTTTTGCTTTCATTTTAGATTTCAAACATCGTACAATATATTTTGACTGATGTGTACCAATACATAAAGAAATTAAATGTTCTTGTTGTATTCCCATTTGTTTTGGTTTTACCGTTATTGTGTGTTCGTATTGGACTTGATTTTATATTGCAGGTATTTATTTTCACAATTTTAATTTGCGAAAAGTCAAATCATAATATGATTCATATACTTTCATGGATAAGAAAAAGAATGTAAAACGCGAAAATTAAACAGGTTTACATTTTTATATCTATCAATATCAGCTATTGCTTTAACTAGTTATTGCAATTTGTGAGTTATATGATTATTATATTTTTGTAAATATTGCATAACAGTTTTAAACTATGTATATTTTTTGTTGAACAGGCGTACAATTCTGATGATGCCAGAGCAGTGGATATTGTCTTACATGAAACATGGCCCTTAACATCACACACTGGCAAAACGAAGTTAATAGCGAGGACGGCGAGGTAGGGTACCATGAAATATATTTTCGTTTTACTGTGGTAATTTGTTACATTAATCTACAGAAAAAACTAACTAAATTGATAGCAATAATTACTGTAAAAGCATAATATTTCGTTGGGGATATAATTTCGTTTATTTCGTGATTTTATAATAAAAAGCCCGATATATCATCCAAATGAAATTTTAAACACACAAAATATAAACTAAACGAAAATATTAAATAAATCTTTAATCTTATTATGAACACATGTTGTCAGCAAGATTAGATTATATCTTAATATCAGACAGTTTACTACCAAGTCTCACATCTTCAATAATTGAACCAGGTTACCGCTCTGATCATTCTATCTCTACCATACACTTGTCTTTTAATAACTTCATACGGGTAACTGGTTTATGGAAATTTAATAACTCTTTTATTTGATGCTGAATTTTTAAATCTTATTAAATCAATAAAAGATAATGTCAAGCTGCAGTACTCGATACCTGTTTATAACACAAATATCAATAATATACCTTTAAATGAAATAGTATTTACCATTAACGATCAACTTGTCTTAGAAACTCTTATGATGGAAATTAGGGGTAAAACAATATCATATTAGAGCCACATTAAAAAAAATTAACGAGAGAGAGAAAACTTTAATCAATGAATGAAGTTAGGAATTTAGAAAAAACAGGACCTAACAACACATTTTAAATGATGTAGATGATAAAAAAAGGAATTAGAAGAAATAAGAAAGCACAAAATTACAGGAAATATGATACGTTGAATTACTTCTAGAATAATAGAAAAACGGAAATGGGAATAGACACCAACCGTAAATCTGAGTTTCAAATAACTTTACGACCAGTGTTTAAATGGTAATCTTAGTACATAATTGTTTGTATATGGAATTGGCTGGGAAAAAATAAGTGTTAAAAACAGAGGCTATATCATTCTTAAGATTTGTCTAAAATGTTGTCATTTTGATATTTGGATGGATGAAGATATATCTTCGTGCATACGTTTTACTTTATAATAGGAAAAAAAGGAAAAATGTTCATTACATTTGATTCAAACGAAAATGGCTTTCCAGTTCTAGTTGTGAAATACTTACATTTGTTCCTTGAGTTTCTCCTCACTTTGAAGTTCTTTTGCTTCAGAGTCCGGTTTCCAGATCCGGTTTCCTAAACGGAACTAGGGTATGGTTTCAAGTCCGCTTTTCTTAATTAGGATCTCGAAAAAAGGAACTAGCTTGAAGCTGAAATACATCTTTTCATTCACAGGTATCTACACTGACTTTGAGAAGTCACACAAGCAACAACCCATCCGCTTTGGAAATAAACATCAAACGAAAAAAAGACCCTCTAATAGATTTCCTATTTTTGCAACTATTCAATAATTTGAGTCATGCGATATTTCAATCCTTCTTTCGTGCGTCACAATGTTGCTCTTTTACGTGTCCTGATGACGTATTGGGGAGATCCTTAGTAATCGTTACCGTGTGCGGTGTCAAAACATTGGGTACTGATACAGGTGTCTCGTACCACATCCTGATGGGAGGCAAGGCATTAGTTAACCTCACAGGCGGTACGTATATTTATTGCTAGGGTTACTGTTGGTGGTATAGAGCAGAACGTGTCTCATTTATTCCCCTCCCCCTTCTTTTCTTAAGTTTCTGACAGTTTATCCACTAAAGAAGGAAAAGGGGCACTAGTAAATCAAACAAATGTCCATTCTCAAGTCGGAAATTATTCACGTAGGGGACAAAACAATTCGAGAGATGTGTAACATTATTATGATATACATTGTAATGTAAATAGCTTGACCGTGCAAGTCATCCCTAACCCTAATATATCAAATTAGAACTATATCAAAAGAAAGAATAATGTTTTGGATATTGTCACTGGTCATTTGACTTTTTCTACCACAATACGGTGTGTTATTCCACTATCAGATCATATTGTATACACATGCAGACTGTTAGATAAGTATGAGTATTAACCACATGTGGTACATGCATATGGTCTTCAAGTGTTTAAATTTGCCGAGAAGATGAACTTTGATAGCGACTACTTTTTTCACGCGCTTTGTGCAACGTGTTTTTTTCTTTACGTTGTCCGCTGTCAACATGGCTACTTTTCTATTCATCACTTAGCGGGAGGCAGACTGTTTACGATATGCTTACGCGCGTATGCTCCGCAATTAATTGATATTAAATTAATGCAATACAGCATACTCTCAATATTTGAAGACGTTTATCTACTTTATTTTGTCATAAAGTTTTTGTCGACCGATTGACTTTGAACATTATAAAATTTGTCAAGTCATTTTTGAATATCAATGATTGACATTTTACATATGGGTCATATCAAGCAGGTCACGCTCCAGCTGTTTCCGACTGAGATTGTGGTTAAAAAACAGGTCACACTCCAGCTGTTTCCGACTGAGATCGTGGTAAAAAACAGGTCACCCTCCAGCTGTTTCCGACCGATATTGTGGTAGAAACTGTTCACACAACTCGTGCTTGTTGGATGTAGTATGTATTTTACTCTCGTTAGTTAATTTTCAAAAGTTACATAGAGACACTCGCTAAAGCTCGTGTCTTTTGTAACTTTTGAAAATTCACTAGCTCGAGTGAAATTAATACCACATCCAACAACCACTCGTTAAGTAGCCTCTATCTACAATATATTTGTCCAATCTTGGCTAACCTTCATCTAAAACCTATACGTGTAATGAACCAAGTGGTTTACAGTCAAACTCTTCCGTCAGTCTCAGGTTAGATTGCTGTTTCTACGACAGTATACGTTTCTGAGGGATTCGTAGTTTCCGTTTTGTTTTGACAGAATTATTGCAACTGTCAGAACCACATACCAAATCTCATTATACGTGTATCTCCAAAAACAGAAATATTGAATATAATATCGTATGCATTAAGCACTACAAACTACCTTTTTTATTTTCAATCATTAAACAGGTGTAACAACCAACCACGTTATGGTTAATATACAACCGCTTACAACATACCTAGATCTAATGGCAGATGCGACAAATAAGGTAAACACACCATTTACAAGTCATCCTGATTTTACTTTGAAAAACATGTCTCCCTTGATGTCTTTCCAAAAAATAATAAAATAATCAATATAAAATACGGCTGAAGATCTAAGCTGGGATAATGTTTTGGATATCTACATCATCTCTTACCTTGTGGTTAGTACGCGATTGTATTAACATATAATACATTCGTACATGTAATAAGATTAGCTCAATGTGAAAAGGAAGTAAAAAAATATCAATGATTGTAAAGGAGAATATTAGTTTTGTGCCGACCATTTTGCATATTTATAAGTAATATTTTGAGATGCTAAAATTCATTTAACCTGTCTACATATTAACTCGCTTCTGCAGATACCGTATCCTGTGGACGTGGTTGGGGTCGGCCCGTATAGGTACATGTTGACAGACTTGAATCAAGGCGGCGAACACACGGACGGCGTCATCATCTTCCTGCACCAGATCCACCCTCCGGCCGCGTGTATCATGTTCAAACATGGTTCCAAAGCAACGTATGAGATCCCCTTCGACCTGAAACCCGCCACAGAGTATAAACTTCAACGTTTCAGAATCCACAAAAGCCACGCCATGGATGACGTATATATTGAAAATTCACACTCAAACGTAACAACGTTTATTACATGTAGCTGTATCCAGTTTATCAAATGATAACTATGGTCAAGTTGTACTTTTACATTTATTCCATACAACAGAGTCAATCCAATTTAGTTGAATAAATAAGTGTTAGTTGTGTTTTCGTTGAATATCAATATGTTTTTTAACCAGTTGTATATTTGATATATTATAAAAAGGTAAGGTATTACCTGCTAGAAATTTATCAGATGAAAATAAATTACACCTGTATGCTTTAATGGTTACTTAATGACAGGTGGGGGTATATAGTGAAAAAAAAAGTTAAATAGTCATGTGTTCCATCAGCGTTTACATTGTATCACTGAGTTATTATGGTATGAACCTTAATTTACTGAAGAACCATCAGGTTTTAGATCTTGCCAATTCCTTTAATTTTACTTTCGCTTCTAGATGCATCGCCGGGATATTATCTTTGTTTAAAATAATGTATTCGTCAATTGTATGTACATTTTCGTGTACATGTATATACATGAACTTGAAATCATGGAAACAACATATTAATTTATTTACACCCGGCGCTACGCTCGATTTTACAACTAGATGAGCGGGGAAGATGTATTTCTAATAAAGCCGTATAAGAAGCATGATGGTCTCGATATTCAGAACTTTCTTTTTTATCAAAATAAACTTCCCTGCCTCTAGCATCGGCAGTTGATTCGATAATCACGTTTTGCTCCTTAGATCACGATTTCTCGGAAAGAAATTTATGTTTACGGACAATACGGACAATGTCTCGAGAGATTACTTGTGCGATATAAATATGCCCATTATTTTTCCTGGTAGTTTTCGTAGATATTAACCCGGTTCTCACTTTTAAAACGTGACATTGTTTTGATTTAACCTTAATTTTACATGAAAAGTGTCGTCAAAATCAGTATGTATACTGCCTGTTAGACATAAAAGTTACTGTGTGCTGTATCATAGTCTTTGGGCCGATAGTAAGACAGTGTAGTATGTGTTAATGACGCCTGCAATGTTATGATGTTTACATGCATATGTTACCCGGTGACGTGTATATACTTCAGATATGACGCAAGCTGAGGTGGTGGAACTCTACAATAAGGCTGTACATTTTTTGTCCAGACAAAAGCCAAACTATTCGGACATTTCTCATTTTTATCGTAATAAGTCTGAAAAGTACTTTAACAATATTATGAGAACAGATGGTGTGATGCACAAGTACGACAAGAACTGGGGAGGGGATCAAGCCTCCACACTCAACAAACAAGTGCAGGGTCTGTTCTTCAGCACAACTGTGAACCAAGTGACACGTTTACCTCCAGACTTTTCCTATTTCGGGCCAGTAAGGCTACATATCCCTACATACTTCCTGTTAAACAACAACATGAACATGTATTTCTTTGACTTCTATTGTCACCGTGTCAATCACAAGGTCCAAATTGTCTTGGTGGTCAAGGAAAGCCCGACTGACTGCTTCTGTAGACAACGACTCGTGCTTGTTGACCAGACCAACAATCCGTTTCTAACGAGAGTGAGATGCGGTTTCACTGAAATCGTCCGAGTGACAATGAACGTTACCGTGGAAGTATTCTACACCGAGGACGTGCCGGTCAAGGCCTTGCACAGTCACGGCGATGCGTACTTCACCAGGACAGAACAGAAAGGGAACGCTTTGTCAATGATAAACGGCATTCCGAAAAATAGCAACTGTCGGACATGTAATTTGGATTGCTTTCTTCTCGCTCACAATATGTTGTGATTCGTTAATTGGTCTTTCACCAATTATTTTTCCGATAGTGAGTAATGTTGGTTGAAACACCTGGAAGTAATTCAATATGTCAGTTTTTATATGTTATACAATGTACTGGCATTTAAACTTCTTAATTGATCATATTTCCTACAACTATATTTGCGTTATATCTCGGCCCTCCTTATGATTCTAATAGTCGTCTAGTTAAAATCTCTGTGTGTCATGTTAATATGTGTTCATTGAGGAACAAAACTCATATTCTTGATGCGGAACTTCCTGATTTTGATCTTAGAAGTACAATAACACTGGAGAAACTCATGTTACACCAATATATAAGGGCGAGGGTGGTACAAAATATAGGAGTGACCCATCTAACTACAGACACATATCAGTTACTATTTTTAGCAAATTGTTTGAAAAGAATGTTTTTAAAATACACGTTAAATCTCCCGAGAGATAACATTCTCTTTAAAATTTTTAACATAATGATTTAAGTGAATGGAAAAAGAAACAGGCCAGAGGTTGGCTATAACTTTAAAACAAGTGTTGTGATTTTTAAAAAAAAAATATCTTTCATAAACAAATTACCAAACATTCATTAGCTGTATAGTTGTTTCGGAATTCATAGTTCATAGTAAGGTACTCCCAACATTAGTATATGGTATCTTACATTCGTAAAATTGCCATGTAATACAATCGAATGTGGTTTTACACCATAAGTTTGGTTTGGTTTAGATGCATTTTGTTTAACGTCCTTTTTACAGTTAAGGTTATTTAAGGACGTGCCTCCATGTTTTGTTTGTTGAGTGTCGAGGCCTGCTCCCCTCCCCAGTTATTGTAGTACTTGTGCATCACGCCATCTGTTCTCATGATATTGTGAAAGTACTCCTCAGACTTATTGCGATAGAAATGAGAAATTTCCGAATAATAGGGCGGTAGTCTGGACACAAAATGTACAGCCTTAGTGTAGAGTTCCCCCACCTCATCTTGTGTCATATCTGAAATATATACACATTACCAGGAAGTATATATAATGCAAACAACATTAACACAGACTACACTCTCCTACAATCAACGCAAAGTTAGGATACATCACAAAATGACTTATATGTATTTCAGACAGTACACATATTTGCTTTGGCGCCCAACTTTTTATATAATTTGGAGTTTTTTGTTTGTTTGTTTGTTTGTTTGTTTGTCTGGGGTTTAACGTCCTCGCCGCGACAGTCAGAAACGAAAGAAGACAGGAAACGAAAAAGATCCCAATAGTGGCAAGTGGGGCAGCAGTTCAATTTTGGTCTCTTCCATGTCCTCTTCGTAGAAGACACTGAGGAAAAACCCCGATTCTACGATACACCTGTATTGGCAGGTATATTCTTGATCTCTTCAATGTCCCCTAAATAAAAAGTAAGCAAGAAATCATCCCCGATTCTGCAGGGGGGTGGGGGCTATTCATATTAACACATACCGTTATATATAAAATGTAGTTCAAATGACTTATTATGTCAACTACGAAAACCATCCAGGCACAAAATTGGGCATATTCAGCATATTCCGAAATGTCTCTCGAGACACTAAGTAGCTTGTCCGTAAGTATCAGACTTCTTTCAAAAAAATCATGACCGACGGAGCAAGAACGCGATTATCGAATCAACAGCAACCTGTAAACACTGACGATGCTAGAGGCAGGGAAGTTACTATTACGAAAGAGAAAGTCCAATATCTGAATATCGAGACCATCACGCTTAGAGATAAATCTTCCCTGTTAATCTAGTTGTAAGATCGCACTTAGCGGCGGGTGTGAATAAATAAGTCTGTAGTGTCCCTGATTTCAATTTCAAGAGAGTAAGTATCCGGCGATATTTCTAAAAGCGAAAGTAAATTTGAAAGAATTTGAAAGGTCTATCTCCTGATAAGTTAAGAATCCTACCGCATTTATTCTGTGATTCAATGCATAGGCTAATGGAAGCCAAGGCTATACAATTAGTTATTATTCAAAATGTACTCCACCTGTCATTAAGTAACCGTTAAAGCACTCAAGTGCGAGGAATTACTTAAGACAGATAAGTATTTGGCAGGTAATTTTTTTATGTATTAATTAAAAAAGAAACATTATATTTATATTCAATGGAAAGGTAAGTAACACTTATTTGTCTATTGAACTACATTTTTGATTTTGTTGTAAAGAATAAATGTACGAGTATAACTAGACCATACAAACATTTAATACGCTGGATACACTTACATGTAGTAAACGTTGTTACGCTTGAATGTGAATTTTCAATATATACGTCATCCGTGGCGTGTTTTGTGCAGACTCTAAAAAGTTGTTGTCTATACTCTGTGGCGGGTAATACCCATACTCATACATATCTCATTAGGAAATCTGACCATAATCAGACATATGGTCAGATGTTCCTCCAGTTGTTGTATATACATATATATATATTATAAAAAGAAAAATTCTTAGAAACGATGAAAGTACTAAAGACTCGTTGTTAAGATTTTTTCTTTTTATAATATTTCTTCGTACGTAAGGATTATTTTTCTGATTTATAACACACACACACACACACATATATATATATATATATATATATATATATATATGTATGGGGCTAGGAAGTAATTCTTACAGTGTATATATATACAGAGATAGTATTTATGAAATCTTCTCAAATAATCTTCAATTTGCCTTGCTAAAATATTTCGTGTTTGTAAAAGTTATTCACTGCCGTGACTGGTATTTGGCTTTTCAAACATCTTGATTAGTTAATGTATTGTGTTAACCAGAAAAAAAGAAAGTTATCAACTTTACTTTTAAGTATCACTTTTTTGTAATATTTGTTATTTTCAATTGACGTTTTTAATCTTCCTCCATATTCTTATGAGCAAATAAAACCTTCAATGAAACACTGACTTCTATTGCAAAATGAAACAATACCGAAATCCGACTGGTTCGCCCGTTGTCAGTATAATGTGATCGGGTATTGTATCATGCTGGGTGTCCTCGGCAGTATGTTTCAGTTTGGTAGCAATATAAAGTCGGCATCAGTTCCGCGCTATAAGAAGGATACAAACCCGAACAAATCGCATCCTCCCAAAACACACGCATACACTACACGTATGCATCTTGCACACAGGTGAGGCCGTCCTTAAATGACCATACATGTAGCTGTTGATAGGACGTTAAACAATACTAAACCAAACCAAACCGAGCTAGATATCAACTAACGTAAGCCGAAAAATCGAGGACGTCGTAGAAACCCGAAAGCTAGATAGCATAACGTAAACCAAAAAAATCGAGGACGTCGCAAAACTCGAAAGCTAAATATCAACTAACGTAAGCCGAAAAAATCGAGGACGTCGCAAAACTCGAAAGCTAGATATCAACTAACGTAAGCGGAAAAATCGAGGACGTCATCAAAACCTGTAAGCTAGATATCAACTAGCGTAAACCGAAAATCTCGAAAAACCCAAATATGTAAGAAAAAATGTTATTTATTGTACATATAGTTGTTATTGTAGAGTTAATATACATTACAACTTTTTTTTAAACGTATTTCATCACAATTCTATTACATTACTGTTTTAAAACGAGAGAGTAGCTAGAAATTGTTAACTTCAGACGGCAGCGAATAAATATTATTCTCCTCAACACCATCAAGACAAGTCCAGCTGTTACTACATGTACTCCCGCCGTCCAAACCCTGACACGTAGTGTGTTACTGCTCCCGCAGTCCAGACAACCCTCGTGACGTCATCTGAAAGTATAAATCAAAGGTATTATGACGTCATCAGGTAAGAGGTCACTCAGTACAAACCGTCCCAAAAGAACCGCCCCAAATGGCAAAACCGCCACAAAGAACCGCCTATGCTACTTCAAGGTTATGATGCTTGTTTATTCTGTTAACGCTTGTTACCTATAATGACAAAGGTATAAAGCCCATTGTCTATATATATAGCTTTATTGATGTCTCCCTTAACAGTATACGTGTGTGAGTCAGCTAGCTGTGGACGAACATGAGAAGCCTAACAACGTACCCGGACACATACACATTAGATTAACGTTTAGAGTGGCTGCCAGGATACACACGTACCGGGACATGTCGTTTACACCTACATCGGCAAAAATGATATTTAGCAGGAGGTGAGTGCTAACTGACCGTGTTAATTGACAATTAACGTACACTAGATCAGTATAGCATTACTATATCATTATAATCACATACGGTGTTTAACTGCAGTAAACATCGGGTGCATTGATGTTATAAATATTAACTTCCTTGTACACAATGATGTTGTGAATTTCATACGAACATTTTTTTTATAATTTTCAACGCAATAAATGCTACCTGACATTTAACATGGATGATAAGTTAGCTTAAACTTCATGTGTATTTCTTGTAGAACATATGGTGTCATTGTATGCTGTCATTGTTAAATGAGTGTAGAGGGAGTCACAGGACCGGATCACCTTTGAATGTCCAGGTACTTCATGTTACTTAGACACAGGTAAAGTAAATATGTATTGGGTTATTGTAATAGAGCTGATTAGGAATGCTGATGTTTTTTAATTTTCATTTGTTGGTTGCTGACAAGTGCTAAATTAGACCATTAAACAAAACAGTTAGCTCCCAACGTCGAGTTATGGTGATATTTTTATCAACAAAATGACTTCTGATAAAGGACGCTCAGGTGTTATTACAAAGAAACGAGGTCACACGAGCGATAAACGCTTTATGACGGGTTGACAATATTTTTTGATAACGATAGTCTCATTGTTACGTAATCAGAAAGCACTTATAGATTAATAATTACGAAAAAAACGAAAGAAAGTTGCTGCTAATTTAAGTATTGCAAGCACGGTGATTAAATGGCAGTAAACATACTGATGATTTACATACTTGTTATATACTCGTGGTTTGATTCATTTACAGTCACCAATAACACTGTAAAATTGAACAGTATTATTTTCAAACATTTAGTAACAAATCATATTATCGTTTCAAGATATCGGACTATAGCTTTCTTTGGAAGTTGTATTCATTTGTCAAATACATGAAGTCCATTTGGAAAGTGCCGACATTGAGACGCGTTGAGCAAGAGTCCTGGGCCCGGTCCGCCGGAGAGGGGGTCGGGATAGCTGTGTAGCTCACGCAGAGAGGTGACATGCGCCTTTTGCTGGTGGTTATCGCGAATAACAATGCGACCGTCAACGTACCAGATATGTGTTTGTTCTTTCTTAACCACGGGTCTTACTGTACACTTCCATCCGCTGTTTCGTCAGTGCTTTATTTATTTGTGTGGTTTTTGACCAGACTTTTCACCTTTATTCGACTTAATCGGGTTGAACCTTGCCTCGTAGACTGTAGCTCGCGTGCGCTAAGATAAATGTCTCAAGGTCGATCAGCACTTTTTGGACCAACTCGATGTGTTCTGCTGATATCGCTAGGAAATACCGCTACACCGAGCGCGTCATTACAAGTTATTAAGATGATATCATCAGTACTCTCTCTCGTTCCGTCTCAAGGATACCGCGGAACTAAAGACAATTACGTCGGAAGTATCTTTCCATTTCGTCAACTCGATCTTTTAATGCTACTTTCTCGGCCTAGAGATTGTCAATACCCATTGACGGCTGTAAAGTCTGTTTTAATATAGCATTGTCCATAAGTATGCCCACTACCTGTTTGATCGTATGAGGGTCCCCGTGTGCACTTAATGTTTCGGCGCGGTTTTTGCCTATTTTTGGGTAATTCAGCTGCCATTTTACAGTAATGGAATATAAAGATAATGTCAATCCATGATATAAACACAAATAGATATTTTGCGTATATGAGTAAAGTCAATATTTAGTATCGCTCGGTAAGGCTCGTACACACATGTACGACTGCACGCTTTTCTTTGGGTCACTCACAGGTACGGAATGAGAGCTAAATAGTTAGTCTGTACTTGTAGAGTAGATGATTCAACATATGCAAATTAACGTGTATCTTTCCTCCTCCTTACTCACTCGTTTACATGGCCATGTCCCGTATCACGGCCCCAGCAGCTTATGTTCTCAGAGCAAATTAACGTGTATCGTTCCTCCTCCTTACTCACTTGTTTACATGGCCATGTCCCGTATCACGGCCCCAGCAGTTTATGTTCTCAGAGCAAATTAAC
>NW_018408136.1:730467-755546 GCF_002113885.1 Mizuhopecten yessoensis
TATCAACCGTAACGTCTCACCAAATAATATCAATATCATGACATTCCAAATCTCTTCTACGCTTACTGATAACTGTATTTTTTGTATATATAACAATCCCACCTCCAAATCCTAGTTGCCTATTTCTTCGATAGTAATCATGAGACAAACTGTTTAAAGTAAGGTCACCATCTGGAATTAATTGGTTAATATGTGTTTCTGTGAGACAAATTATATCATTTTCACAGAGTTCATACCCCATGCTAGATTTGTCTATCTCGTCCGATCTGTCTTGTACCTTTACGTGACATTTCGCGTAATTTTTACAATTCGATGTATTCATCCGCGTGTTAACTGTTTTAAATTGACAATTTGCATTTTAAATTTTCTGTTTTGTTATTATATGTATAGTTTTGATGTTGTTAAATATTTGATGTTGTAGATAAAATATATTTTACACTATCAAACACTTTGTAATCTATGTAAGGACGGACTATATTTTTACGCGGAAGCATTCAAACGTAGCTAAAGTAGTGAAGAGGTCATTATCATTTGAGGCCCAGGCGGTTTACTTGTAGTTTTTAGCGAAATTGAATATATTTTTTTCGAACTAAAAAGTGCGAAAAAAAATTCAATAAACTGTAACTGAGCAAGATCGGGTTATCTCAGTCTCGGGCTAAGATTCTGTAACATCCCAACCTCTGTTTGGACTTTGTTACAGAATCTTTACCCTCGACTGAGATAACCCGATCTCGCTCAGTTAAAGTTTATTGATTTTTTTTCTCGCACTTTTTAGTTCAAAAAAAAAGGTAATAGTCTATCATATCTAATTTATTTCTAATTGATCTTGCATTTAGATGAGAAATTTGGAGATTGCGCAGAGAACCAGGAATTAGTTCAATATCATAACACAATAGTAGAATTTTTAATACTAAATTAAAAAACACATTTTTCTCATTAAAGGTAAGAATATTAATATATAGTTTATAAGAAAAAAGCTTGGATGCATTATATAAAATGTTACTTCCATGTATGTCCTGTACCCGGAGTGTAAATAAATTTCGACAAGGCATCAACCGGTATCTACCTGGTAGAGTGCTGTTTCTGTTTTGGGTCACCGGATTTGCTTGTAAAGTTCCGGTTGTCAACCTCTTGGCGCTGTGACACTCCAATATGCCACTAAACCTACCAAAAAAGTCATTTTGTAGCCTTTGAAAGTTATGTTTTTATGAATCTAGACAGTTGTCACTAGTTTTGAACTCAAAATATGTTTGGTAATAACATATAGAAAATGATTTAGTTGTGTGAGTCATTTAAGCCATGTGCTTAATGAACCTGACCTCTCACACATTTTCTGTGTTTCCAGACACCTTTTTTTTAAAATACAGCCACTGTTATTGGGTCTTAGCACATTTTGTTCAGTATGTGAATATATATATAACTTGATAACACTTAATATTTGGGTTAAATCTGGACTAAATATGGCCTGTGGTAAAGCCTGAATAGTTGGACTGACCCTAATACTTTTATTAGGATTGTGTTCAATTTACTGAAATAATTTATCTGCATGTGTTTCAATATTACTATTATGATCTGTGTACTAGCTTTTAGCACCTTAATCTAAATAGAACAGAAATATAGTGTGCTGTTCTGCACAATTTTCATCCCCCCTTCTCCCCCTCCCTGTCCAACCACCTCTTCCCAGTTATTCGTAGGCCACTCCCTCATTCAAATTACGTTTATTTCTATGTTTAAAAGAAAGCAATGATTAAACTCAAGTTTAAAAACTCAATATCTCTAAAAAGTTTCAAATTGAAACTTAAATAACCTGTTTCAGCATACTCCCATGTGTAAAAGTACACCACAGCTTTTAGCACAGGTTACATAACACATTATTCACCCATTTTAAAGCACAATTCAGCATTAAGCACCATTTTATTGTTCGGTATAATAAATGTGGTAACTCGAAGTGTATGATAGTTGTTAACTGGCTTCTGCATGAAGTTGCACTGTCATAGTTTTATATTCAGACGCTCCAGATTTGAACATGTTTTTTGTTGAGTCTTATGATTTTTGAATTTTTCATTTTGTCATAGGTTGAATGTCTCTACATAACTGTTTAATATACCGTGCGCAACAAGACTATGAACAGCAAGTAGCCCCTCAGCACCACAGAACAAGCTTTTACAAAAGTTGCACATGTGAGTATCTGTATGTGTATGTGTCACATATAGATTTTTGGCTAAATCCAACTTAAATTCCCTTTTTTTAGTGAATTGTAGATTTATGGTTATTCCTGTCATACTATATACCTTCACCAACATCTTGTTTATTGATTTAATGTGTTTCTATTGTGTGTTTACTCAGATAATTAACTGTTTATAGCATTACATCTCCCCTATCCCCAATATTCTCCCTGTAAAGTGCCGGCACTCCAGGTAGCAAGAAGTGCTATGTATAAGTCTGTATAATTGATAGCTGATCAGTTGAGATGGATATCTGATAATCTTTAATGACTCATGTTTTGTGTAGAATTTTTGAGTTTTGTGTGAATTCTAAATGTGTTAAATTGTCAAAATTCTATCATTTACTCAAAATAAGTATTTGATTACTTAAGATACTGTAAAAATTACATTAACAGAGTCACCAAGATTTCTTTTCAAAAATACGTGAGTGGTATGGGTAATAAATGTGTGTGCAAAATATGAATTTGCTGAGTGTGTGCTAAATTGGTGTGCTAGAGGTTAATGTTAAGTAAGTGAAATGAGAATTGTATGGTGCTGACTCTGAATAGCACATGTATATCGGGGGCTATGATTTGATTTTTCTTCATAACTTATCATTTATTTAACCATTTCCTCGGTTATGTATATACTTTTAAAAACTTACTTCATTTCAACATTTTAAAATGTAAAGTTTCCCTTTAAGGACTCACACAACTAAATCAGCCAATCAGCAAGTGTTTCATACGTATGTAGTTCCTATCTGAAATAAGTTCCGGCTAATTACTGGGCCACTGAAGGAGTTTAATAAGGAACTGATGACAGATTTTTAGATAAATGAAATGTTCAGGTATTTAATTTTTGAAAAATATATACTTTTGATATATTTTTATGTCTCTGTGCGGATTTGCACAGGGGCAAAATGTCTGGGGGCGTTTCTGTTTCGGGTCACCGGTTTTGCTTGTAAACTTCCGGTTGTCAACTTCTTGGCGCTGTGACACTCCAATATGCCACTTAACCTACCAAAAAAGTAATTTTGTAGCCTTTGCAAGGTATGTATTTATGAATCTAGACGGTTGTCACTATTTTTGAACTGCAAATATTAAAGTTATTAGCTAAAATGTTTGGTAATAACATATAGTAAATGATTAAGTTGGGTGAGTCCTTTGAGCCAGATTCCGGAACTCCCAGTCCGGCACCGGCTTAATTTATGTAATGGTTACTGTTCGCTCTCTTGTATCCGCCTTGCTTTTGAGTAAAGCTACCGTTCGTGTGTAAGTGATTATTTTTGTGATGTTTAACCTCACTGGCGTAAAATCAGATAGCGGTGTCGGTCATCACGGTTAATCCAGCACGTGTATAATATAAATTAGGCAATTCCATTATGGGTGGGAAAATTTGATTGTTCACAGGCATATGAAACCATCCGTGACGAACCACTACGCTTTGTCACCACAGGTAAGTATTATAAATATATGTGCAAAACACATTTTGGGGAAATATTTGCAAGGATTTATTTTTATATTTAAAAAAAAAGTGAAAGTAAATTTAGTAAACAGGTTATAAACATTATGAAAACATTACGTTGGGTGTCAAGGATTTGGCACATGTTTACGAATAATTTGGACAAATCAATTATGAACGAGTGTAGTCGATAAAGTCACAACATACCATCCGTGACGACCAACCCAGCTGATCAACAAGGTAAATGTTTACACAGAAAGGGTAGATGAAAAGGCACTTCTGTTTCAAACTGTATACCCATGTACACATCATAGAAAATCAAGTTGCACTCGAGAGTAAAGATAATACTTTAGAAATCGGTATAGTATTTTTACGTTACAAAATGTATGTATATTGTATGAAGATACAGTACAACACACTTGTGAAATTATAGTTAAAGTATTGCAAGCACGGTAATTAAATGGCAGTAAACATACTGATGATTTACATACTTGTTATGTACTCGTGGTTTGGTTCATTTACTAATAACACTGTAAAACTGAACAGTGTTATTGTCAAACATTTAGTAACAAATTATATTATCGTTTCAAGATATCGGACTATAGCTTTCTTTGAAAGTTGTATTCATTTGTCAAATACGTGAAGTCCATTTGGAAAGTGCCGACATTGAGACGCGTTGAGCAAGAGTCCTGGGCCCGGTCCGCCGGGGAGGGGTTCGGGATAGCTGTGTAGCTCACGCAGAGAGGTGACGTGCGCCTTTTGCTGGAGGTTATCGCGAATAACAATGCGACCGTCAATGGTCCACGAACCAGATATGTGTTTGTTCTTTCTTAACCACAGTGTCTTACTGTACACTTCCATCCGCTGTTTCGTCAGTGCTTTATTTATGTGTGTGGTTGTTGACCAGACTTTTCACCTTTATTCGACTTAATCGGGTTGAATCTTGCCTCGTAGACTGTAGCTCGCGTGCAATAAGATAAAAATTGGACAATAATGTCTCAAGGTCGATCAGCACTTTTTGGACCAACTCGATGTGTTCTGCTGATATCGCTAGGAAC
Organism: Mizuhopecten yessoensis; assembly: GCF_002113885.1. Classification (NCBI taxonomy): domain Eukaryota; kingdom Metazoa; phylum Mollusca; class Bivalvia; order Pectinida; family Pectinidae; genus Mizuhopecten; species Mizuhopecten yessoensis. The sequence goes on from NW_018408136.1 coordinate 735,191, forward strand.
TACCGCTACACCGAGCGCGTCATTACAAGTTATGAAGGTCATTCCAATATGGCTCCGACACCAAACTGTATATCAAATTCAATAATGCATTCCTGTCACAAAAAATCCTCCTCCAATATTTCTCAAACATAATTGAGGTACATCCACACTAAATTTCATAAAAAATATTCAATAACTGATGAAAAAACTCACTTTTTATATGTTTATTTTCCAAGCTGAATAAAAGTCACAATTCAGGAAAAAACTCATTTAAACTTGTAAATAACATAAGGTTGGATGTCCATGGAGGTGCATTTGTCGAGAAAAATATAAGAAAAAGCTTCAAATCTCGAGAGTGATGAAATGTATTTTGATTGGGTATTTCACAATAATTCATAAAGCTAACACGACTTTTGATACAAGTCAAGCCATATTACCTGAGTGAGAACCTGTAGTGAATGATGTACAGGTAAAGTTTCAATTGCTTTGCCTGCTCTTTTCCAAGCTCAGTCAGCCTTGTTCACTTTGTGCTCAGTTGTGATTTATTCAGATTTGACACATTTTCTTACATTTTTCTCGACAAATGCATCTCAATGGACATCCCACCTTATGATATTTACAAGTTTAAATGGATTCTTTTTACTGAATTGTGACTTTTATTCAGCTTGGAAAATGAACATATAAAAAAGTGAGTTTTTTCATCAGTTATTGAATGTGTGTTTTTTTTTAAAATGTAATGTGCATGTACCTCAATTATGTTTGAGAACTATTGGAGGAGTATTTTTTTGTGACAGGGATTGTTTAATGCTACCGGAATGCATTATTGAATTTGATATACAGTTTGGTGTGGCAGCCATATTGGAATGACCTTAAGATGAGATCATCAATACTCTCTCGTTCCGTCTCAAGGATATCTTCCATTTTGTCCATTCGATCTGTCAATGCTACTATCTCGGTCTAGAGATTGTCAATACCCATTGACGACTGTAAAGTCTGTTTAAATATAGCATTGTCCATAAGTATGCCCACTACCTGTTTTACCGATAATGTCTATCCAAAATATAAACACAATTATATATCTTGAGTATATGAGTAAAGTCAATATTTAGTATCGCTCGGTAAGGCACGTACACACATGTACGACTGCACGCTTTTCCTTGGGTCACTCACAGGTACGGAATGAGAGCTAAATAGTTAGTCTGTACTTGTAGAGTAGATGATTCAACATATGCAAATTAACGTGTATCGTTCCTCCTCCTTACTCACTTGTTTACATGGCCATGTCCCGTATCACGGCCCCAGCAGTTTATGTTCTCAGAGCAAATTAACGTGTATCTTTCCTCCTCCTTACTCACTCGTTTACATGGCCATGTCCCGTATCACGGCCCCAGCAGTTTATGTTCTCAGAGCAAATTAACGTGTATCTTTCCTCCTCCTAACTCACTTGTTTACATATTCATGTCCCATATCACGGCCCCAGCAGTTTATGTTCTCAGAGCAAATGCATACCAGCTCAGGTAGCGCCATGCTATATATAGCCGAAAATGAAAGACTATCCACATGTGGTTGGGTTTAGTGATTCAATGATTTTATTTTACAGTGGTTTACATTTCAATAGCGATATGACATTACATGGCCAGGAAGCATTTTTAATTGGAGGGAAGGAAAGCACAGATCCTCAGATCGTCAGTTGCAAATGAATACTGGTAAAAAATATTTTATGCAAGTAACAATAACAATATATTTATACATGTACTTGTTCTGTAACGCTTTCACCCTTAACAAAGGAAATTCATATAAATCGGCCGGGCGTCTGCATAAAAGCAATGAACTATACGCACAGTATAATTTACAACTACATTTTAAACTACACTTTATTAAATAAAATATATTAAAATTAATTCTAAAAAAGCAGTAAAAAACATACATTTTAGAATCGAGTAATTCGAAGCAAATCGGACGTTTTTGCATTGTTACAGTTTTAACAATGCAGTATGTATTGCAGTGGTACAATTTTGACATTGCAGATGTCTTGTGTGCCAGTTTACACTTTTGAATATGAATTGTGTTTCAGATTTCCAAGAAGTTAAGGTGAAATCTGTCGTTAACAGACACATTTGACTTCAAAGCGAAGAAGGCACTAGACAGGTTCAGTATAGAAGGAAGATCGGGAAGATGAGTCCACGTTAAAACACCAGCTATATATCGGTCCACGTTAAAACACCAGCTATATATCAGTCCACGTTAAAACACCAGCTATATATCAGTCCACGTTAAAACACCAGCTATATATCAGTCCACCTGTACCCCTGCAGCGGCTGAACGATCGCTTTTGCCAAGCTCTACTCCATTTCCTTTCCATACTAGACCCCCACTATTAAATACTACACCACCAATTCCAAAACATGACGTAAACGCCGCACATCAGATTGAACCATCTAAACAATGTGTTCTGTTCGAAACTTTCGACTCGACGACCTCTGGACATTTATCTTCACCTGCAAAGTTATCTATTACCGGAAAGACACTGACCAACTCTGGATTCACTCAGACTTTACGTAACAAGTCGAATATCGATATTCAATCAACATATACAATACCAGTTTATACACAATCTCCTATCAATATCCCAGGTTCAACCTCAGTGTCTACCAAGTCCCAAATATCTAATACCATACAAACAACCCCAGTGTCTACCACGTACAACAAATCTAGTACAAACACAACAAGCCCAGTGTCTACAATGTCTCACAAATCTAGTACAAACACTACAACCCCGATGTCTAACCAGTCCCACAATTCCAGTTCAAACACTACAACCCCGGTGTCTACCATGTCCAACAAATCTGGTACAAACACTATAACACCGGTGTCTACCATATCCCACAAATCCAGTACAAACACTACAAACCCAGTGTCTACCATGTTCGACAAATCTAGTACAAACACAATAACCCAAGCCTCTACAACGTCTCACAAATCTAGTACAAACACAATAACCCCAGTGTCTACCAAGTCCCAAATATATAATACCATACCAACAACCCCAGTGTCTACCACGTACAACAAATCCAGTATAAACTCTACAACCCCGATGTCTAACCAGTCCCACAATTCCAGTACAAACACTGCAACCCTGGTGTCTACCATGTCCAACAAATCTGGTACAAACACTATAACACCGGTGTCTACCATATCTCACAAATCTAGAAAAAACACTACAACCCCGGTGTCTACCATGTTCGACAAATCTAGTACAAACACTATATTACCGGTGTCTACCATATCTCACAAATCTAGAACAAACACTACAACCCCGGTGTCTACCATGTTCGACAAATCTAGTACAAACACAATAACCCAAGCCTCTACAACGTCTCACAAATCTAGTACAAACACAATAACCCCAGTGTCTACAATGTCCCTCAAATCCAGTACAAACACTACAACCTCAGCGTTAACCACGTCCAACAAATCTAGTACAAACACAACAAGCCCAGTGTCTACGATGTCTCACAAATCTAGTACAAACACTACAACCCCGGTGTCTACCATGTCCGACAAATCTAGTACAAACACAACAACCGCGGTGTTAACCACGTCCAACAAATGTAGTACAAACACTACAACCCGGATGTCTACCATGTCCAACAAATGCAGTACAAACACTAGGGCCCCAGTGTCTACAATGTCTCACAAATCTAGTACAAACACTACAACACCGGTGTCTACCGTGTCCCACAAATCTGGTACAAACACTACAACCCCAGTGTCTACGATGCCCTGCAAATCTAGAACAAACTCTACTACCCCGGCGTCTACCATGTCAAACAAGTCTAGTACAAACACAACAACCCTAGTGTCTACCTTGTCCAACAAATCTGGTACAAACAAAACAACCCCAGTGTCTACCGTGTCCGACAAATCTGGTACAAACATTACAATCCCAGTGTCTACCACGTTCATCAAAGCTGGTACAAACACTACGACCCCAGTGTCTACCAGGTCCAACAAATTTAATATACAAACTACAATCCCAGTGTCTACCACATCCATCAAATCTGGTACAAACACTTCGACCCCAGTGTCTAACAAGTCTCACAAATCTAGTACAAACACTACAACACCGGTGTCTACCGTGTCCCACAAATCCAGTACAAACACTACAACCCCAATGTCTAACAAGTCTCACAAATCTAGTACAAACACTACAACACCGGTGTCTACATTGTGTCACAAATCTGGTACAAACATTACAACCCCAGTGTCTAACAAGTCTCACAAATCTAGTACAAACACTACAACCCCGGTGTCTACCGTGTCCCACAAATATGGTACAAACACTACAACCCCAGTGTCTACAATGTCCCTCAAATCCAGTACAAACACTACAACCCCAGTGTCTACAATGTCAATCAAGGCTGGTACAAACACTACGACCCCGGTGTCTACCGTGTCCCACAAACATGGTACAAACACTACAACCCCAGTGTCTACAATGTCAATCAAAGCTGGTACAAACACTACGACCCCGGTGTATACCGTGGTCAACAAATCTGGTACAAACACTACAACCCCAGTGTCTACCACGTCCATCAAATCTGGTACAAACACTACGACCCCGGTGTCTACCGTGTCCCACAAATCCAGTACAAACACTACAACCCAAGTGTCTACCATGTCCCACAAATCCAGTACAAATACAACAACCCTAGTGTCTACCATGTCCCACAAATCTAGTACAAACACTACAACCCCAGTGTCTAACAAGTTCCATAAATCTAGTACACACACTACAACCCCATCGTCTAACAAGTCCCACAAATTTAGTACAAACACAACAACCCTAGTGTCTACCATGTCCCATAAATCTAGTACAAACACTACAACCCCAGTGTCTAACAAGTTCCCCAAATCTAGTACAAACCCACCAACCCCAGTGTCAACCACGGGAAACAAATAGTACAAACACAACAACCCCCGATGTCTAACCAGTCCCACAATTCCAGTACCAACACTGCAACCCTGGTGTCTACCATGTCCAACAAATTTGGAACAAACATTACAACGCCAGTGTCTACTTTGACCAACAGATCTAGTACAAACACAACAACCCTAGTGTCTACCCTACCATGTCCAACAAATGCAGTACAAACACTAGGGCCCCAGTGTCTACAATGTCAATCAAAGCTGGTACAAACACTACGACCCCGGTGTCTACCGTGTCCCACAAACCTGGTACAAACACTACAACCCCATCGTCTAACAAGTACCACAAACCCAGTACAAACACAACAACCCTAGTTTCTACCCTACCATATCCAACAAATCCAGTACAAACACAACAACCCTCGTGTCTACCATGTCCCACAAGTCTAGTACAAACACTACAACCCCATCGTCTAACAAATCCCACAAATTTAGTACAAACACAGCAACCCTAGTGTCTACCATGCCCCACAAATCCAGTACAATCACTACAACCCCATCGTCTAACAAGTACCACAAACCCAGTACAAACACAACAACCCCCGATGTCTAACCAGTCCCACAATTCCAGTACAAACACTGCAACCCTGGTGTCTACCATGTCCAACAAATCTGGAACAAACATTACAACGCCAGTGTCTACTTTGTCCAACAGATCTAGTACAAACACAACAACCCTAGTGTCTACCATGTCCCACAAATCCAGTACAATCACTACAACCCCGGTGTCTACCACGTCAAACAAATTTAGTACAATCCCAGTGTCTACCACGTCCATCAAATCTGGTACAAACACTACAACCCCTGTGTCTACCATGTCCAACAAACCTGGTACAAACACGACAACCCCAGTGTCTACCATGTCCAACAGATCTAGTACAAACACAACAACCCAAGTGTCTACCATGTCCAACAAATCTGGTACAAACACTACAACCCCAGTGTCTACCATGTCTCACAAATCTAGTACAATCACACCAACCCCAGTGTCAACCACAGGAAACAAATCCAGTACAAACACTACAACCCCAGTGTCTAACAAGACCCTCAAATCTGGTAAAAACACTACAACCCCAGTGCCTACCATGTCCCACAAATCTAGTACAAACACACTAACCCAAGTGTATACCACAGCAAACACATCCAGTACAAACTCTACAACCCCAGTGTCTACCATGTCCAACAAATATGGTACAAACTCTTCTACCCAAGTGTCTACCATGTCCCACAAAGCTAGTACAAACTCTACAACCAAGGTTGCTTCCACGAGTGCTTTCTCGTTCATGGACTCTAATAGTGTACAAGAGAATGTTCAAGTGACATGTTCTGAACAATGTGCTCATACATCATTGAAGCACATACAGATCAATACGAGTACGGCAACAACCGTGTCCTCAAGTATTCGACCAAATGTGCTGAAGTGGAATGAGGTTAAAACCTCTGATGAAGTCGTCGACAGGGCAGTCTATAACCAATGGCAGCGTGAGAAATGGAACCTGCATGACAAGGTAGGATGATACACACATGTATAAATAATTAACTTGTGTTAATGGTTGTTTGTATATGTTAAACCCCCCTAAAAAACAAGGTTTGATCACAGATGTGTAAATAACACAGTACATTCAGTAAAGAATATTATAGAAATACCTAAGTAAGGGTTTTCTAGCATCTAAACCAACAGCTCTGGTCGCTAACTTAAAAAAACTCCTTTACGTCATGTTCAAAACTTCTTGGATGCCACGAGGGTAAATTTCAATAAGGTTATGTGTTTGTTAACAGCATTGCACTCGTGTTCGTACATTAAAAAGCATTGTATGTGCAGAATACGTATATTGAACATATCCATGCATGTCTTAAAAGATGTTTGGTCTACTTTATAGGATTGGTAGATTAGGTCCCAGAAGTTTCACATATCAGGTTGATACAGAGAGTTACAATGTAACATAATATGCTGTTTTAAGCTTCAAATATACATTCAGATGAAGCAAAAGTTAAACACTTGTGGCGTAATAAAGGGTGATAAGTACCTTTCCAATTGCTGCCTTTGTACATATTTTCCAAACTACTTGAACTATAATTAGCGCTTCCTAACTTCAAATTCAGTGACTCATTCTTCAAATACAATGAACTGTTAGTGTGCGAGTACTTCAAAAGTCTCCGAGAAATCCCCATGTGATATCCTGACCAGGGGAATATCTTACCCTACGAGCGTCCGAACCTTGAATATTCCCATATAACATATGCGTTTATTACATTTTTCAGATAGTGACTTCGGTTATCCTGTGGGGCCAAGGAGTCCAAACGCCATCAACATTCCATATAGACATCAAACGCGCAAACGAACCTGATCTAGAATTTCTTCTGTTGCAAGTAACCAATTTGAAAACTCACGCGATATTTCAAACATTTATCAGAAATAGTCGTGCCTCTGAGATCCGTAACTTCATGTGCCCATATGACGTATTGGAAGCGTCCACAGCAACAGTAACTGTACACGGTGTACGCATGTCTGGTGTGAACAATCGTCTTTGGTACACCGTCCTGACTGGAGACAAGAAAACAGTGCTCTTTAGAGATGGTAACTGTTGTTAATGATATCATTTGATAATAACCTCAACTATCTATCATCGATATATTTATGAGTATCTTCACTAGGTAAATTAGTAGATTTAAGTTTTTAATTTGCACTGACAAAATCATAAACGCCATTGATTATCTTGGTAAAATTGCAATGGTAATAGACGTTTGATTTACAAAAAAATATGCACATATGTTTGGTTATAACTGAAAATCGAATTGCTGCATATTTTTGATACACAGGCCTGAATTACACTGATCTGATGATGACTGCACAACCTATAAGAACATACCAAGATTTTGTAGCAGATGATTCGAAAAAGGTAAATTAATTTTGTTTTCAGAGAGATGTGTTATATCAACAGACAGGCCAGCGTGGGATGCACGTAGGTAACATTTAAACATGTTTTTGATTCTCTGATATAGATTGAATTTGCCCTTAAATGGTAATATTTCTGGCTTCATACGATATTCTCACAGGCCAATAGGTTACAGATAAATCTGCTTATTTCTGCCATAACCTTTAGCCTTTGTTTATTTGTTTATATGGGATGAGGTTTGAAGTCCCATCAAAAGCTAAGGCCATGTTAAGTCCGGTACCTAGGGAGAACCTGCCGTTAAATAAGAGTTGGTAGGGAAGTGAGAAAAGAAAACACACAGATCCAAATACTGCCCTACGGGCAGCAGATCATCTTTGTTAATGAATGTATGAGTTAGTATTATCAACAGTATCTATTTTATAGGTTCATCTCCTTCGTCTTTCTTCAATTTTCCCCAAGCAAAAGACATGGAAGAAAACCTTGTCTTAAGTTCACCGCAAATTATGAAATTGATACTATTTTTAATAATTTAGTCCCGATCTTATTTATGCGAAACAATGTAATATTAGTAATTTAATGACGAGCCACCATGTGTGTTATATATATATGTGAGTGTGTAAAAGACGGACAGTTGCCTCTTATTAATAGAGCGGATCTGATACCAGCCTTGGACTGCAACTTCACTAATACACCATCAAAACCCTGCAGGTCGGAGATCGAGAAAAGGATACCTCTGCTGTTATCCACTGCATCCATCGTTAAAGGCGATATAGGTTGGGACCCACTGCAGAATTGGGGATTTGCTATTGGGTCCTCTTTTTCGAGACACAAAAATGATCAATAATAAATCTGCTGCACCCATTGCAATATTTGGGATTTTTAGATTTCTGTATTCTCTCAACTTCCCTTTATTTACTAGCGCATTGCTTGGCAAAACCTATATATAAATATTTTGGCTCTAATGCTGAGCTGAGGAAGGCAATTAGTTCCGTCCCCAGGCCGGGACATACCAAGGTCCTTAAAAATGGTAGTTGTTATTCCCTGCTTAACGTTCAGCATTAAAAGGAATGGCAAAAACTGGTTCACCCGTTGTCAGTAAAATGAGACCGGGCGGAATGTTGTGCTGGTTGACATCGGCACTCCCTTACAGTGAGATAGTTCTATAAAGTCAGTATCAGATCCGATCTATCACAAGGCAGCAAGCACACCAACACACCCTGTCTCTTGCACACACCCAGACACACACATATGCAAGCACGCATACACAACACGCTTGGAGTAGCACGTCATTAAATGACCTAGGCTGTTAGTAGCGTTAAACAAAATAAAAACAAACCAAACCTAACACTATCATAACAAAAATGATACGTTATGTTAAACAGTTAAATTGTAATTATATGTAAAATTAGTGCTGAATATTTAGTAGGGATGGCAACTACCATTTTAAAGGTCTTTTTGTATGTCCCGTTCTGGCACAGAACCCATTGCCTTCCCCATTTGGTAAATTGCTTGACGCTAGGAAATCAAAAATTTGGTAGAAAGAATGGATTAAAAAAAAGGATAGGGTTACCAGGATAAGTTTGCAGTGGGTGTTTCGGATTTATTTTGGTCGCTTTATTGTCTCGTAGCAGAGTGCACAATTATGCAGGTGTTCCCATATTAGTTGTCTCTTCCAACTGAATGGGTTCCACAAAAATATCATTTTTACCAGCCAGAAATATGTATAAAGGACAGTTATTTACAATGTCATGAATTGTACATGTTGTCATAGTTATATTCCATTTACCCGTTCTCTCACTTCAGGGATCCTACCATGTAACTGTAGTCAGTACCGGCCCACGGCGGTACATGTTGACAGACCTACAGCACAGGGACGAACACACGGACGCCTTTATTATTACTCTTTATCAGACTCACCCTCCAGCCGCATGTATAATGATATACCATGGTTCAGAAACAACGTATGAGATCCCCTTCAATCTAAACCCCGCCACAGAGTATAAACTACAGCTGTTCAGAGTCTGCACGAGATACGTCATGAATGACGTGTTTTTTATTGGAAATTCATACTCAACCGTAACAACTTTTACTGCACGTAAGTGTATAAAGAATAATAACGAACTCTGTTTGCCCATTCATACAAACACAGAATATATCAAAGAAATGCACTTGTGAACAAATTTGTATAATTGTCTCAAATACTGTTCTGAACAGTAAAGTGGCTGTTTCATACAAAAGTAGTCCGGTTTAGATATATTGAAAAATGCCTGTATAACATTAACGTTCTCTGACACTAAACACAACATTTCTGTTAGTATATACACACTAAAAAACAGGTAAAACATATTTTTAACATTACTATAAAGCAATCTGCACTTCGAAGCGTGACAGCCTCCATTCTGGCTTAGAGATATACATGTATGCATGTAGAACAACACGTCACACTTGACCCTGTAAAAAGCTATGTTTATTTCAGATATGACGCAAAATGAGGTGTTGGAACTTTACATCAAGGCGACACGTTTCGTTTTAAGAAGACCGCCCAACTATTTCAATATTTCTCATTTCTATCGCAATAAGTCCGAGGAGTACTTTAACAATATCATGAATACAGATGGTTTGATGCACAAGTACGACAAGAACTTCGGGGGAGATCAGGCCTCCACACTCAACAAACAAGTACAGGGTCTGTTCTTCAGCGCAGCCGTGGACCCGGTGACACGTTTACCTCCAGACTTTTCCTTTTTCGGGCCAGTAAGGTTACATGTCCCCACATTCGTCCTGTTGAACCGCAACATGAACATGTATTTCTCTGACTTCTACTGTCACTATTTTAATCACAAGGACCAATTGGTCCTTACGGTCAAGGGCAGTCCGACTGACCACTACTGTAGTGAACGACTCGTTCTGGTTGACCAGACCAACAACCCGTTTCTCATTAGATACGGTTTCACTGAAATTGTCCAAGTAACAATGAACGTTACAGTAGAAGTATTCTACACTGAGGACTTACATGTCGCGGCTTTGATGTTGTTCAGTAATGTGTTCTTTACCACAACAAAACAACAGGGAAACGCTTTGGCCATGGTAAACGGCATTCCGAAAAACAGGCACTGTGGCGTATGTAATTTGGACTGTTTCCTTCTCGCTCACAATATGCTGTAATGATTCAGCGGACACGACATAGTTATATTTTGTTTACATCTGCTATATAACCTAACGTTTTATGCAACAGTATAGTTTCGCTTTCACTGAGAGATTTTTTTTAAACAAAAGTGAACTTGCTCAGAATGAAAAGAATATATATATGAGAGCTTCCAGGGCTGAGCATCCTGGAAATAGCTTCCCGTACAATCTGTTGTCCTTACTTAGGGGGTATTGCAAACAACGCCATTCTTTTAATATACAAAATAATAATCTTGCATCTGTCATTCTTATATTTATTCATAAATACCTTACTTAATATTATATTTTTATCTTTCACCACAATGTTGCACCATACCTCTTACATTCCAAGACGTCGCATTTCATTCCGTATTGTATTTTAGAAGAAAAACATTAGTAAATAAAGAAAATATTGATCAAATAATGATCCCCATCTTTGTTTATTCTAAAATATAAAAAATAATATGAATCTAATACATAAACTTATACCACTATGTTTTTAAGACCAACTTACATGATATATACCCCACCTACAGCCCTAAGCAAAATTAAAAGTCAAAATAATTTCGAAAATACTAAATGTTGGACATTGTATAAGACATTAGCTACACAATGTTCGACATTGTATATATAACACATGCAATGCTCTTTTTTGACATTATATAACTAACCTGCAGACCACATATTTTACATAAAGCGGACTGTATATTTAACATTTTGAATTTTTCGTCTAACATTAAGTTAGCAACTTGTTCCGCTGTATATAGTGAGAAACACTATAGGATAACGTATTCATGTTTTATTTTACTTTAACAACAAGGTTTAATAAGTTTAGTTTGGTTTAATTTTGTTTAACGTCCTATTAACAGCTAAGGTAATTTAAGGACGTGCCTCTATGTGTGTATGCAGGAGACAGGGTATGTTTGAGTGCTTGCCTCCTTGTGATAGCGCGGATCTGATTCCGACTTTATAAAGCTTTCTCACTGAAATGCCATGCCCAAGACACCCAGCACAGCATTTCGTCCGGTCACATTATACTGACAACAGGTGAACCAGTTGTTGCCATTCTCCTAAATGCTGAACGTTAAGCACGGAATAACAACTACCATTTTTAAGGAATTTGGTATATCCCGGCCTGCGGACAAAACCCATAACCTTCCTCACCTGAACGAACGCTCAACATTCAAGCCAAAAGTAAAGCAAATCCTCAATTCTGCAGGGGTTACAAAATAATTCGGTTTAGTGCCTGTTAGCCTGATCAATCATCTCGAGAGCTTAATCTCTGTGCTGATCATATCAACTTTTATCACATCAAGCGAGCTATAAACATGATTGACTAGGCTACACACTGAGGGCACACACTGTATAATTTGATGGTTTCATTACTGTTGTCAGTAACACCCTGTAATAACTTTTATGTTCATACATTTGTGATAAAGTATCAACTGAAACTTTCCTATATTGCCTCGGTTAACAATATCACCAAAGCTCAAGATTCAGTTGACTTTTGTGATAATGTTTGTTCTGGGTTTGTTTTTTTGTTGTTGGTGCTTTTTTAAAAACATCAAGGGCAATCATTTGTACATTTGTTTATTTTGTTTTCAGTATTATGATGCAATACATGCAGATACACTGATTTCCATTTTTCTTTTTTACAACAATACCATCATTTTTGTTTCGATTTTTTCCAATTTCTCATTTTCTCACCATTGTTACGCTATATCACCATAGTTACATTACATTATCACAATATATCCATAGTAACACTTGATCACCATTGTCACACAATATCATTTCAGCTACTCTTGATTACATTATTAACTCCTAATTACTATTGTTACTCTACATCACCATAGATACACCATATTACAATAGTTACACTGTGACAACAGTTATCTATGTCAGCATGGTTACACTCTGTCATCATATCAAAGTTACACAATCTCATCACAATTTCTCTTAATTATTAAAGTTACACTATATCACCATAGTTACACCATACTACAATAGTTACACTATGTGACCATAGTTACCCCATACTACAATAGTTACACTCTATCACAGTATCACCATTATTCAATATATCTCCAAAATACACGTTATAACCATAATTACACAACGTAACCATATTTACACTTATCACCACAATTACAATCTATCAATATGGTGATGCCACAATTGTACTCCATTACCATACTTTCATTGTATCATATCAGTTACATGACATTACCATATTTACACTATTAACATGGTTACTCTAAATCACAGTTACACGATATAACCATAAGTGCACTATAATACCATAGTTAATCTCAATTACCATATTTACACTACATTACCATAGTAACACTATATGACCACAGTAACACTATGTTAGCACATCTTTATTTAAGACTGTATCACCATAGTTACAATTTATCACCAGGGATACACGTTATAACTGTAGTTACGATATATTACTCAAGTTACATTAATCACCACCGTTATAATTTATCATCATGGTGAAACTTCTATCACCATAGTAACACTATATGACCACAATTATACTTTATCAGCAGTTACAGTAAATCAGTACAGTAACACGTTGTTACATTATAGCACCACAGTTATACAATATTACAATAGTTACTCTATATTACCATAGTTAAGCTATATTACCATACTTCTGTTACCATGGCTACACTTTATAATAATATCAATTTTTATTACTTCAGTTGTATTTATACTAATAGTTACACTTTATTTAGCAGAGTTACACTATCATAGTGACACTATATCAATATACATATAGGATCTTAAATGAGTTTTCATTTCATGAGATTTTATGAAACGAGTTTTAGGAGGTTTTTGTGTGCGAGCCTTGGCGAGCAAAAGTTAAAACTTTGAGACGAGTTTTGAAAAAGCTCATATGAAATAAAAAAGAATTGAAGATACCTTTTATCACTTAACTCAAAAAAATTACATTTTGACAGGTTTTAAAGTCAAAATGTAGAGTGCCATTCACAATTTATGATGTCACGTCATTGTCCATATAGTGACGTCACAATCGATTTCTGACTGGCACTGTCAATGAAAAACGATCCAGGGTCCATTATACTAGTGGCATATGTAAAAATATTACACGGGCGAATTCACTGGATAACAGGCCGATTATGTGATAAATGTACATATACTACTACCTATTATTAGTGATTATTTGATGGCATAAAATATCCTCATTTATTGGTTTCGTTGTCCTAGATAAGTTCCTATATTAAGTTATAACATTTCGTTAAATATTGTAAAAGCAGAGGTATCAGTAATGTTCTTGTTTTGGTATGTCACTATATTTTGAATTTTTAAAATTGTATATTTCATATTTCTTGTAAACGTGTAAAATAAAATATTTTGGTCGTCTTCAAAATCCTCAAGAAAATATTTCTCTTCATTTCTAATGATGTCAATTGATTTCCATTTCAAGAAAGGATTATCAGATGAAGTTCTTCATGTAATATTAACTGCTGTACATAATTACAATTGTAAATCTGATGACATTGTGATGCTATGTTTTCACAAAAATGACTTTTTTTTGTCAGATCTAATTATTTATTGTAATTTTGCTTCAGTAAATACAGTCCCATGAACAAAATTCCAATCGAAATGCTTTAATTGTTTGGAGAAACTGCAGGATGCTTAGTTTTTGTCCAAATAGTTCCCCAGTTTTGTATTTGATTTTTTCTAGAACGATAGTAATCTTCCCATTTTATTTCTGCGTTAGGTTTTCAGTTAGACACTAACTATTTTGTGTATCTTATTTTCTTGAAGCGTTTTATGTAGAATGATAATGTGACAATTTTGTTACGTTATTTTTATCAATGAGTTGTAATTCACAATTAATGAAGCACTCCTTATCTTGGTGCACATCATTTGTCAGTATTTGTTGATACTTATGTGCGATTGATTCTCAATTGTTGTGATTTTGATATCCAATTGAGTTTTCCTAACATTCTTTGTAATATCTGTTGATGTTGTCAAAGTTATTTGTTGAAATGATGTGTAGTGCAGGGACTAAGAGTTAACCTTAAAAAGTGAATTTTTGAATAATTTCTGGTTTAAGACTTTACTTTTACTATTGTTTGGGATTCTAGCTCTAAAACGTGACCAAGATTTAGTACAATGTTAACAAAATTTTGGAATGTTATTCAAATTAATACCTTCTAGACAGGAACATGAACAAATGAAACATTTATTACAAAATCTATCAAATTTCTGAATATTCAATTTGACGTTTGTCTTTTACTTTTAAGTTTGGCTTGATGTTTTTTATTTAGCATTTGTTTTTTGTCGACCATTTGTTGGCCCTAATGACCTATCCTGTGTTGAAGGGCCGTTAAGCATTGGTAATACATGTAATAATATTCTGCAGGAAGAATTTTTATTTTGTATAAATACATCAATATCAGCCATATTTATTCTTACCCTTATGAGTGAGAGTTCTGTTTATTATTATGTACATATAATCAGTTCTTAAGTTTTGAATCTTTTCTTTACAAATGTCTATATTATATCCACGATGGACTCCTAGAGTTTTTGGTCCATTTGATTTGAATGAAAATGGTTTTATTTTTCCGTTTCCCTAGGTTTGGTTTGGTTTCATTTTGTTTAACGTCCTATTAACAGCTAAGGTCATTTAAGGACATGCCTCCATGTGTGTAGTGTATGCGTGCTTGCGTGTGTGTATGCAGGAGACAGGGTATATCGGTGTGCTTGACTCCTTGTGGTAGCGCGAGACTGATGCCAACTTCATAGTGCTATCTCACTGAAATGCCATGCCGAAGGTACCAAGTACAGCATTCCGCCCGGTCACATCATACTGACAACGGGTAAACCAGTTGTTGCCATTCCCCTTAATGCTGTTTCCCTATGTTTTTAGCTCGTGTTTTACAAAATGAAGTTTTGAGCCTGATGCTTTTTCATATATTTTTATATTAAAAGACTTTCTTATTGATTCTTCAGTCTTGTGTATATGTTGAAGATCATCAGCAAATCCATTAAGTTTTACTTCTGAAATATTTTGATTTGGTAATTTTATACGTTTTACGGAGTTAGCTCGAATAGTACAAGCAAAGGCTTTGCTTGGATTATGTTCATTAACGCGCTATCAGGCATCCATGACGCACTTCCCTGGATATAGGGAAGGACTTGGAAGTGAAATAATTTGTTTCAATACATGTTTTGACATTATCTTATACTGTAACATTTTAATCCAATTGCAATATAATTTACCAAATTTGAAAGCTTTAAAGCAGTGACTTACTCAATTCCATTTTGATCTATCTAAAGCTTTTTGTTGATCAATATGAATATTTGCCCCTTTTTCCTTTTTGTTCCTACATATCACAATTATCAATTTTATCTTATAATTCACTATTAGCTTCCATTATATGTCTAACTGCTGGTTGTTATGTTATTATATTTTTATCATCCATTCCTTTCCAAATTATCCATTTTATAATTTATATGACTGTATTTTTTTTTATCAATATGGAAAATTCATTATTCCTGGAGTAGCCTAGTATAACATTGTCCTGTGTATCTACGACCAAATAGCGTAATATCTGAGTCTCTCCGTAGGAAATAAAAATATACAGGACCAAGCTGTAGACCGACAACATAGTGTAAGTGAGTCTGATTTCACACACATTCTTGTCGTTTTGAATTTACACAAAACATTGCAAGCAAAACATATAACTATCGTAACATAACCTTATGCAATATTTCTGTTCCCAGTTTGATTTGAATAAAGAGAAACGGGCTTAGAGGGTACTATAAGGAGAATTCAAACTAAAGTACTAACTAGTAACGATGATTGAAGTGTTCTTTGGAAGCTGTTATTGATTATGAATAAATGCGAGCACTTGCTTTCCGATAAAGTTACGTGTATACAGCGTGAATGTACTTTCTCTCATCAGTTGAAAAGACAAATGTGTTTAATAAAATAAAATAGGTTTGCACATGCTCAGCTAGAAGTGCATCATCGACAGCTTCCGTTAAATCAGTTAAGGATTTCTTCATTATTGATAAATAATGCCAAGAGACTTTTGTCTTTGTCAATTTCATGACATGAATTTTTCATAAGGAGTATCAAACCATATTATCACGAGGAATTTTATGTCAAGATTTCCGAACAAATTTTACTTCACTAAATTGACCCTTAAAATAGTATGCGCTTTGAGTTGGACGCACCGAGTATGAGCGATACCGACACTTGTTTTGCAGTTTTGTCGTTGTCGCTCCGAGACTCTTTATCACCAACTGTTTCTGCTGGCGTTTCAAACTTTGTTCGTGCATCCCTACCTTACCGAAGCTCGTCTGCGTATTTATCAATTTCGCATTGTCGATGTTCTGTTTGAATTCCGTTTAAGTTTGATTGGGCAAATGACATTAATGCCATTTTCGAGGCTGTTATTAGAGGTATTGCCGTGCAATATGATCAGTAATTTCACAAAAGTGGTACATTTATACGACGGGTGGTCTATCTCATCGCAGTGCTAACACGGTGTTCTGTTGTTATTTGTCAATATTCGTACATCAAACTGTCTCACCTACGTACGCAAATAAAAGGTTGGAACACAACTAACAACATCGATGTCCCTGATACCTTCTTGAGGGGTTCATATTTTACTGAATTATATCAAGGTTTAATTTTAAAAATCATAGCAATTGAGGAATGTCGTTCAAACAGAAACATCAAAATAATTCATATAATAAAATAAATCTGAAACGTTTCACATTGAAGTTTAACGTCCTCGCAACAGCCAGGGTCACATGAGGACGGATGCCTATGGAGATACCGATTGAAACAAAAAGTAAAGAAAACACGAAACGCAAAAAATAAAATAAATCCCAACTGTGGCAATTTTTTTGTCTCTTTCATGTCCCCTTCGTAGAAGACATGGATGAAAGCGCCCTTTTTTCATTGAGCCCCACATGTGTCGCCGATACGACATGCATGCAGTGGATACATTAGGGTTATTTTTGATTTCTTCAATGTCTTCTTGATAGAAAACAAGGACGTCCCCCCATCAGTCTCCTCTTACGCTCATACAGTGGGGTACAGCAGGCCTGTTCCCAAACCTGCATGGGTTTCATTAGTAAGTAAGATTGTTGGAAATAACTTTGTAAACAGCAGCCGATTGATAAAACTCCCTCGCATTTATATGGAAATGTATATTTGCATCTGACACTAATAATGTCAGATTCTCTACAAGAATAATCCATTTCACAACGTTTATTTAAACACGTGTACTTTCAAATTGATACGCACTTTTGGGGGGCATGACTGTAAACATGAATTGAACACAGCGGCTTTGTTTAATCGTAATGGATCGGAGACGTAAAGAGTAACCAATGGCGTACAGACTCAATGACAAATTTAGTGGCATCTAAATCCTTTAAAACAGGTAGACTTAAAAGCGATGTCTCTTGCAGCCACGTTCAGTCATTACCTGTTAAAGAAATATGTACAAACACAAAACAAAACAAAACACCACAAACAGGTACAGTATGTACACAGTTTATCTGTTACTTTGTTTCGGGATCATTTATTTCAACACAGAAGAGGTCTTTATGGCCAATAAAACGTAGATAAAACAAGAAAAAGAACAAACAAAATGATAAAAGGACAAATGTCATCTTGAAAAGCAAAAATGACTATGGTTAGTTATATCTTTTGGAACAGACCAACAGCTTTTCAGGTAGATTAGAATTGTCGTGATATTTACCGCTTCGAAGAGATTTGAGATTTGTTATATTACTATAAAACAACTCTTCTCGTGTTGGCGGAAAGTCATTGCAATCTAATAACAAGTTTTTTACTGTAAATGGATCGTAACATGCTACATATTGAGATTGGTCCTCGCATTTGAATACGAATGGGTAAAATATGACTGAGGGCGAGCCTCCATATGTGTTGTGTATGCATGCGTGTATGTGTTCCGGAGGCTGAATATGTTGGTGAATTTGCCTCGTTGTGATGGCGCGGATCTGATGCCGTCTTTATATTACTATCTCACTGAAATGCCATGCCGAAGAACCCCTGCAAGTCGTGGATAGATAAAGGAATACACCTATTGTTATCAACTACATTATCGTAAGAAACAGCTGATGTGGGAACCCCCTGCAGAATTGGGGATTTGTTTTTTACCCTCCACTTGGGGGACACAAAAGCAAAAAAAAAATAAAAAAATGCTGCACCCATTGCAATATCTTTCTCTCTACTTCTGACTTCGTTTTATTTTCTAGCTTGGCAGTGCCTCAACAAAAGTGATGACGTTCGCCAAGGTGAGGAAGGCACCGGCATCTGTCCTTATGCAGGGACATATCATAGTCCTTAAAAATGAAAGTTGCCATCCCTGCTTTACGCTCTGCAACTGGTTCATGTGTTGTCAGTATAATGTGACCGGGTGGAATTCTGTGCTTTTTGTCTTGATGAAGTCAAATATGGTTATCCAAGATCAGAGATTCGAGCCTAATTATTATGTATTATTTATGTATACAGGATATCAATCCACGCGGTATTCTGTTGATATATATGACAGCATATGTTTACTCAGCTTTGCTTTCTACATAGATTTGGTTTAATATGTGGTTCATTATTTCTTATTTCTATTGATGAAATGATATTTAACAATATATATGTTGAACATAAAAAAGCATTTAGAAGACAGTAATACTATACATCAGTAATGCAACAGAAAGCAAAACATGTTTTATTTGTTATCGAATTGCAAGTTGAGTATTATTTATAACGTAAAGGTAATACTGTTATCAACTCATCATCATCTGTGTACGTCACACACTCAGTACTATATAAATAATGATTACTCGTGGATATAAATACACTGTTTATATTGGTAATATGAATGTAGATACTCACACCAATCCGAATGTCTTAATTACCTATGTTGTTTGGGCTTCCGTTACAGTAGCCGTTTGAGGCTTACATCCAATGATAAGCTCGGAATTATTTATAACTTTACAGGTATTGGTTTCGTGGATATAAAGGTTTGTGGGGACATGACAAGAAATATAAATACCGCACTTACAAATAACAGTGACGATGCCCCTGTACCGTACCTGGTATAGTTGTATAAATACCACACCTACATATAACAGTAACGATGATCCTGTACCGTACCTGGTTTAGTTGTATAAATACCACACATATAAATAGCAGTGACGATGCCTCTGTACCGTACCTGGTATAGTTGTATAAATACCACACTTACATATAACAGTGACGATGCCTCTGTACCGTACCTGGTATAGTTGTATAAATACCACAC
>NW_018408136.1:759555-813649 GCF_002113885.1 Mizuhopecten yessoensis
ACCGTTGTTAAGCGTGATAAATAACCTTGTTTTCCTGACATGGTACTTTATTTTTATCACACATGTTTTGCTATCATGTTTAAGGGTCATCGTACCAACTCTAAATATCTGTTAGCATGTATAGGACAGTTCGAATCAGCATGGCTTTAATTTAGTTAATCATTTCTAAAAACATACACACATTTTGCCAAACTTTCAACGGAACTTTCTTAATTACCGATTTTAATTTCATCGAATTTAGAAAAATGAAACTGAAATATTCTCATTGAATCAAAAGGGTCTTTATTTGAAGTATACAAATGTAACACATATAAAGCAAACACAACTATCAACATTGTGGCAAAAGCAAAAAGGAGAAATGATGTAAGCTTAAAAATGACGTATGGAATCCGTTAGTTTGTTGCTTGCAGTGGGAAAGGAATACTTCAGATCACAAACCTTTTTTTCCCACTTATTAAATACTATAAACTAAATATATAACAAATATTGCTGTATTTCCTATCATACCACACTTGTTTTGGTTAGTGAATAAGAAAGTGTTTCGCTGTGAATAGTTAGAGGGAATCGCACGAGTGAAAGTGATCAGATCATCAGATTCAGCTGGTAAATTACAGAAACAAGAATACAGATTTTTTTTATACATTTTTTTTCTTCTGTATTCTTGTCAAACTGTATGCTGTCAAACTGTTGATACTACTTTTCCAGTTCTGTGATTGGCTGAATTGTGACATCGCCATAATAGACTCAGAGTAGTTATGTGATAAATAATTTTAGAAATTAAAACTGACTTTAGCTAATGCAGTTTGTATCATCAATTTACGCCTGTATTATTAGGGGTTGCAATATGAAATGTTTTCAGTATGAAAGACTGAAAGGCCAGAGTAATACATGCTAGTTAACACTCTAACATAATTATGGTATTGCTTGAAAATAGCTCATAAATGAATCATTTTGTTAATGGCTGCTTGTTTACAATTTTTTTAATGTTTTTACAGGACGGAAGGGTACCTTATGAAAAATAATATCTACGGGTTTGGGGGATCATCCGAACCATCATCCCCAGTGAGTACGCTATCTTTCAATATACAAAATCCGCCTACTCCTACAGGTCACCAGTCACCTTATCCATTCGTACATCATAACCTTGTCCAGGATTTCATGAGAAGTGGTGACGTTTGGTGTGACGACTGTGGTAAAATAATGATGGCATTGAGTGAGGAGTTAATTACCGCTCAGTCGTGGCAACGCATTATTCGTCAACTTTATGAAGGTAAGGAACATTGATATGGTTTGTCTCTAAATAAAAGGTAATGACACTTATGATGGTAAACGGTATCCATATAAAAATAAGCTTCTTAATGGAGAATAATACATGTGCCTGTTATGTTTATCTATGACAGTACGCTGCATTTAAGTTAAACGGTGTTCCTGACAATACAACAAATAAGGGAATGCATGAGATACAGGTTCCACTNGTCTCTAAATAAAAGGTAATGACACTTCTGATGGTAAACGGTATCCATATGAAAATAAGCTTCTTAATGGAGAATAATACATTTTGTTTATCTATGACAGTACGCTGCATTTAAGTTAAACGGTGTTCCTGACAATACAACAAATAAGGGAATGCACGAGATACAGGTTCCACTGAAATTGTTTATTATAAAGAGTAATTAATCAATATGAAAATATATTGAACTAAACGCATAGATATGTCAAATAGTAATTGTCAAAATAAAATGGGTCAATGACAGGATATCGTAGCTAGCAAGTGAACATATGTTGTACAACACTTGTTTAAGTGTTAGGTGTTAACGGACGGATACCGACGTTTACGTAAGGGGGGAAATGTTATACATTAATTGTGATGTGTACCGTAGTTTACGTAAAGGTACACCTGTTGTATATTATACAATAATAATATATACTATTAAGATAGTAATGGACTGTTTGCGTTATAAAGCACGTTTTATATTCTAATCTCTGAACATACAACAATAGGGTTTTCATAACAGAGCGATCTTACCATTTCTTTTACATAACATAGTCTGATGATATGTTTAGATTCGGGACTTAAAGGTGAACAGGCTGACACAGAGATTAAGGTAGCGGAGAGCGACCACCCTCATAACCTCCGAGAACAAATCTTCCAATGCTGTAACCATTGGAGTGGTATACAAAGGGCATCACCAAACGTATTGCGGCAAGTATTGCTGAAGGAAGATTGTAAAGTTATCCTGAAAGTACTGCGAGAGAAATTTCCAGATGTTTTTCGTATTGAAAGCTCTGTTTGACAAAGAATGTCTTTCTTTAGAACACCAACATTTTAGAAGAATGTGAATACCTTTGAAGTTTTGTAATATCAAAAATGAACAGATATTTAAACATTTGAGTAATTTTGGTAGCGTTAATTCATTTTAAAGTGTGAACGTTGCAATGTTCTACGTTATTTCCTAAGTAACACACTCCTGTGTAAGATTGCTTAAAAAATATGACCGAATTATAACCAATCAAACAGTATAGTGGTTAACGGGGGATGGGGGTAACTCTTCGTTAACATGTTTTGTAAACAGATAGCTTGTTTGTAAATAAAATCTGCTTGTAAATATTACATCTGAGACTTTGCATATTGTTTGATTATCATAACCTTCACAGGACTAGGATAATTGCGCAATAACTCATCTTAAAATAACGAATAATATAACACAGCGTAAGCATACATGTATAAATACGAAATCTGAACTCAGCGATAGGAACTTATGCTATCCTAAAACATGAGGAAACACATCATGAACTCCACATACAAATGCTTCAGTATACAAATAGAAAGATATCATGTACTAAATAGTTTATTTGACTGCTGG
This sequence comes from Mizuhopecten yessoensis, assembly GCF_002113885.1. NCBI lineage: Eukaryota > Metazoa > Mollusca > Bivalvia > Pectinida > Pectinidae > Mizuhopecten > Mizuhopecten yessoensis. The sequence continues at coordinate 762,420 of NW_018408136.1, forward strand.
ACGCATGTTTTGAATTAAATACTATAATGTATACACGTGTGTAGCGAATCAGCTGTATTGCGTAGGTTCCATCAACAGAGTAGTCTGCAATGAGGAAACGAAAACAATTCAATCAGTCGTCCTTTCCGTTATATGGTTTGGCAGAAAAGTGATCTAATTGATTGACAATAGATCATAAATACCATACAAAAACAGTTCAATGCTTAATTAATAGCTGTGAAGAGGCATACCAGGATGAAGTGTTTTTGTATGGTATTTATGATCTATTGTCAATCAAATAGATCATAAATACCATACATAAACAGTTCAATGCTGAATTAATAGCTGTGAAGAGGCATACCAGCATGAAATCCATGCAAAACGACTAAAATCATAGTAAAAGTCTCTATTAATATAATTTATCAATTTATAAATAAGAAAACATTTCATAACAATTTGTGATGTTATAAATGTGCTAGACATGTTATAAACATAAATACTGAAATAGTGTTACCAATGCAATATGCTCATAAACTGTCTAGTTTCTTCATAACAACATTTTATGCTAAGACAGGAAACTCGTAACAAAGTTAATGTACAAATGTATTCATTTGGGTAAAATATGTTATTCGGACATCTGATTTTTTGTGCAGTTATCGCATGTTGATGCCGGTATGCCTTTCCACATAAGTTCCTGCATGTAGGGCGTAAGAATTGTACCTGCTGCCCCCATTTCATGATCGTCAGAGGAGACTAAATTTTGGATCTTATATTTTCTCTTCTTTCTAAACAATTTTCTTCTTCTTAATGTCTCCCTTGACAATGCCTCACATTTGGCTTTTAGTTTAGCGTTCGCCCCTGTGAGGAAGGCTTTGGGTTATGTCCCCTGGCCGAGACATACCAGAGTCTGTAAAAATGGTAGTTTGTACTCCTGCTTAATGCTAGGCAAGTTAGGAGTGGGACGACTGGTTCGCAAGTTGTCAGTAGTATATTGTGACCGGATGGAGTGTCCTGCTGGGTGTCCTCGGCACTATGTTTTAGTGAGGTAGCACTACAAAGTCGGCATCAGTTCCGCGCTATCACAAGGAGACAAACACGAACATATCGCAGTCTCCCAAAACACACTCGAATACACTACACGCATGCATATTGTACACATGGTAGGCCGTCCGTAATTGACCGTAGCTGTTGATAGGCCGTTAAACTATACTAAACCAAACCAAACGCTCCATATAACGCCCTATTAACAGCTAAGGTTTAAAAGGGCATGCCTTCGTATGTATTATGTATGAGTACATAATAAATTATGTGTTTGTTCATGTATGCTGTATTTGCCTTTTGGTGATATCGCAGATCCGATGCCGACTTTAGAGTGCTACTTTACTGTCAACAAACATTCAAACAAATCACTTTATACTGACAAAGGGTAAACTAGTTGTTGCGAAAACCCTCAAAACTGAATGCTAAGCGTGGAATTACAAAAAACATTTTGAAGGAGTCTGGTATGTCCTGGCCAGGGGACCGAACCCTTTGCCTACCCCACTTGAGCAAACGTGCAGCACTGAGGCCAAAAGTGGGATATTGTCAAGCAAGACACTTGGGGAAAAAAGGTTGATATGAAGCAGAGAGAACACAAATATCCAAAATTTACAAATGTCTGAAGCAGATCAATTCTGGTGTCCATAGTGTCCCCTTAACGGAAGACACAAGTGGGAAAATCCGGATTCTGCAGGGGCCCCAAACATTGGTCGCCTGTTAGGCAAACAGTGGGATATTGCTGGGGGGCAAGTACAAATAAATAAGCTCCGCATGACCTAGGTATATAAAATTTAGATAATTTCTTAGTATTCTGTTTGGTTGCAAAAGAGATTGACATGTGATAAGTATGGGGACCTATTTTCAAGAGTACACATCCCAAATGCATTATAAATGAATACGGTAACCTCGCTTTGTACCTGTACTATTCAAATAGCTAATTTACAAGTTCATTACATTCAAATAAGATAAAGGAAGGGCTATACCATATTCCGCTTTTCATCACGTTAATGACGTTGTAAACGCCTGACAGGTAGCTGTCATGTTTATCTTACATTTTAAGTTGAGTTAATTTATTCTAATTGTTAAGCGAAGCGAGGTCGACTCCGATGACTGTTCAAATGGCTAACAACAACAATATTTTTTTTGTTTTTTTTGTTTTTTGTTTCGGTTCCTGTTGCTGCCTTCGCATATTGAAATGGATTTGAGATGGAGTTCCAATGCTTTGTATTTATGTGTTGACGCTATAATATTTTTATAATAAATACATGCATTATATTGTTTTCATTTTTTCCAATTTGATACAAACACCTAAACTTGTATTTTGTATAAATATCGGGACAGTACCCAATCGGGACAATACCCAAATCGGTACACTTGAAGGAAAAAGTTACAAGAAATTTGTATGCTCTGCAAAGAAGTATTTTTAAATTGAAAATATTGATTTATAGATGCTTATCTACCAATAAAACATTATATGTACTTTATTAACTGCCACTTATGGTTACATTCACAGTTTTAGTTTGTGAAAAATGACGAAATTGTAACGTTCTAAATTGAAATTCTTTCAGAGCAACCCTTGACTCTTAAATATTCCAAAGATATGCCATGTTCTGCTAAATACTTTTTTCATTTCCAAGTATAAGCCAAAACTGATAGGGGTGTCCCGATTTGGGTACAGCTACAGCTGTTTCACGATAACGTAATCATGACTATATTTCCGGTTCTCTTTATAGAACCACACGCCGAAAATATCAACTTGTTATCAAAATGAAAAGATAATGATATCTATATACGAAAAAATGAACAAAATGTTTGGGATCGCTTTTATGCTATGAATTACATCAATATTTCACTAAAAAGTATCCCGAGTTGGGTACCTTGACGTTAACTGAAACATACATATTTCTGTGATTGTTTACAATTTACGTATGTCGACATAACTTTGAAAAGATGTCGACATTATCTCCGTATGAGTCGACATAATCTATATACAATTCGCATTAACTTTAAACTATTATGAACAGTAAAACATGGATAGGTGACCAATCATTTTCCAGGAATGATCATGTGATGTACTAACGGCTTATACTTATAAGGTCTGCCCAGCAATACGCTTTGTTTCGGGGTTCGAATATCAACAATATAGCTAGTATAAGTTTTACTTGCAAGTCGATGGCACATCGGAGTTTTAACACGATAAATGGCCGAGTGAACTACTTAAAACATATGTATCTCGACAAAATGTGTCTGAAAACTTTTTTCAAATTCATAAATTATGACGACATGCGTATACCGTTAGCCATAAATAAATTAAATAAGAAAAGAGACATTTCAATCAGACTTATCAGTATTACAAATTAAATACATAATAAAAATCTGTGTATGTTATCAAGAGTTGTTTAGAATATATCTTAAAATGTGTATTCTAACTAGTATAGTTAACATAGTGCAAAATCATTTATCACTGATTCATAGTGGTGTTTGGTTTACGTCACGTGGCGATGTTATTTCCCTTGTACTGTTAGCGGCGGTACATCTCACCATCAGGTACTTAGACTCATTATTAAAGACTTCTGGATTTTTTTTTCCACTTCGATGTCAAAGATGTAAGATCTAATACGAGTATAATTACATATCATCAACAACAAATTAATAACATTTACATTGAGAAACTTTTACAGTTTGTTTGTCGTTGACGTCCTCGTAAAAGCCAGGGTCACAAGAGGACAGGTGCCTTAATTTAAAGGTAAAATTACCTGTTTATTTGTTTGAGCTTTAACGTCCTCATAACAGCCAGGGTCATATAGCGACGGGTATCTAGGAAGACACAACAGCCAGGGACATATGAGGGCAGGTGCCTTAATTTAAAGTCAGAATTACCTGTTTATTTGTTTGAGCGTTAACGTCCTCATAACAGCCAGGGTCATATAGCGATGGGTATCTAGGAAGACACAACAGCCAGGGACATATGAGGGCAGGTGCCCAGGAAGAACCAACAGCCAGGGTCATATATCGAAGGGTGTCTAGGGAGACAGAACAGCCAGGGTCATATAGCGAAGGGTGCCTAGGGAAACACAACAGTCATGGTCATGTAGCGACGGGTGTCTAGGGAGACACAACAGCCAGGGTCATATAAGGACGGGTGCCTTGGAAGAAACAACAGCAAGGGTCATATAGCGACGGTTGCCTAGGGAGCGCAACAGCCAGGGTCATATAGCGACGGGTGCCTAGGGAGACACAACAGCCAGGGTCATATAAGGACGGGTGCCTAAGGAGACACAACAGCCAGGGTCATACAGCGATGGGTGCCTAGGGAGACACAATAGCCAGGGTCATGTAACGACCGGTTCCTAGGGAGACACAAAAGCCTGGGTCATATAAGGACAGGTGCTTAGGAAGACACAACAGCCAGGGTCATATAAGGACGGTTGCCTAGGGAGACACAACAACCAGGGTCATATAGCGACGGGGGCCTAGGGAGACACAACAGCCAGTGTAATGTAGCGACGGGTCCCTAGGGAGTCACAACAGCCAGGGTCATATAAGGACGGTTGCCTTGGAAGAAACAACAGCCAGGGTCATATAGCGACGGTTGCCTAGGGAGACACAACAGCCAGGGTCATGTAGCGACGGTTGCCTAGGGAGGCACAACAGTCAGGGGCATAAAAGGACGGGTGCCTAGGGAGACACAGCAGCCAGGGTCATATAGCGGCGGTTGCCTAGGGAAACACAACAGCCAGGGTCATGTAGCGACGGGTGTTTAGGGAGACACAACAGCTAGGGTCATATAGCGACGGGTGCCTAGGGAGAAACAACAGCCATTGTCATAAAGCGACGGGTGCCTAGGGAGACACAACAGTCAGGGTCATATAAGGACGGGTGTCTAGGGAGACACATCAGCCAGGGTCATATAGCGACGGGTGCCTAGGGAGACATAACAGCCAGGGTCATATAACGACGGGTGCTTAAGAAGACACATTAGCCAGGGTCATGTAGCGACGGGTGTTTAGGGAGACACAACAGCTAGGGTCATATAGCGACGGGTGCCTAGGGAGACACATCAGCCATTGTCATAAAGCGACGGGTACCTAGGGAGACACAACAGCCAGTGTAATGTAGCGACGGGTCCCTAGGGAGTCACAACAGCCAGGGTCATATAAGGACGGTTGCCTTGGAAGAAACAACAGCCAGGGTCATATAGCGACGGTTGCCTAGGGAGACACAACAGCACAGGTGCTTAGGAAGACACAACAGCCAGGGTCATATAGGGACGGGTGCCTTGGAAGAAACAACAGCCAGGGTCATATAGCGACGGTTGCCTAGGGAGACACAACAGCACAGGTGCTTAGGAAGACACAACAGCCAGTGTCATATAAGGACGGTTGCCTAGGGAGACACAACAACCAGGGTCATATAGCGACGGGTGCCTAGGGAGACACAACAGCCATTGTCATAAAGCGACGGGTACCTAGGGAGACACAACAGCCAGTGTAATGTAGCGACGGGTGCCTAGGGAGACACAACAGCCAGGGTCATACAGCGATGGGTGTCTAGGGGGACACAACAGCCAGGATTATGTAGCGACCGGTTCCTAGGGAGACACTAAAGCCAGGGTCATATAAGGACAGGTGGTTAGGAAGACACAACAGCCAGGGTCATATAAGGACGGTTGCCTAGGGAGACACAACAGCCATGGTCATAAAGCGACGGGTGCCTAGGGAGACACAACAGCCAGTGTAATATAGGGACGGGTGCCTAGGGAGACACAACAGCCATTGTCATCAAGCGACGGGTGCCTAGGGAGACACAACAGCCAGGGGCATATAAGGATGGTTGCCTAGGGAGACACAACAGCCATGGTCATGTAGCGACGGGTGCCTAGGGAGACACAACAGCCATTGTCATAAAGAGACGGGCACCTAGGGAGACACAACAGCCAGTGTAATGTAGCGACGGGTGCCTGGGGAGACACAACAGCCAGGGTCATATAAGGACGGGTGTCTAGGGAGACACAACAGCCAGGGTCATATAAGGACGGTTGCCTAGGGAGACACAACAACCAGGGTCATATAGCGACGGGAGCCTAGGGAGACACAACAGCCATTGTCATAAAGCGACGGGGGCCTAGGGAGACACAACAGCCAGGGTCATATAAGGACGGTTGCCTAGGGAGACACAACAGCCATTGTCATAAAGCGACGGGGGCCTAGGGAGACACAACAGCCAGGGTCATATAAGGACGGGTGCCTTGGAAGAAACAACAGCAAGGGTCATATAGCGACGGTTGCCTAGGGAGCGCAACAGCCAGGGTCATATAGCGACGGGTGCCTAGAGAGACACAACAGCCAGGGTCATATAAAGACGGGTGCCTAAGGAGACACAACAACCAGGGTCATATAGCGACGGGAGCCTAGGGAGACACAACAGCCATTGTCATAAAGCGGCGGGTACCTAGGGAGACACAACAGCCAGTGTAATGTAGCGACGGGGGCCTAGGGAGACACAACAGCCATTGTCATAAAGCGACGGGTACCTAGGGAGACACAACAGCCAGGGTAATGTAGCGACGGGTGCCTAGGGAGACACAACAGCCAGTGTAATATAGGGACGGGTGCCTAGGGAGACACAACAGCCATTGTCATCAAGCGACGGGTGCCTAGGGAGACACAACAGCCAGGGTAATGTAGCGACGGGTGCCTAGGGAGACACAACAGCCAGGGGCATATAAGATTGGTTGCCTAGGGAGACACAACAGCCATGGTCATAAAGCGACGGGTGCCTAGGGAGACACAACAGCCAGGATCATATAAGGACGGGTGCCTAGGGAGACACAACAGCCAGGGTCATAAAGCGACGGGTGCCTAGGGAGACACAACAGCCAGTGTAATATAGGGACGGGTGCCTAGGGAGACACAACAGCCAGGGTAATGTAGCGACGGGTGCCTAGGGAGACACAACAGCCAGGGTCATATAATGATGGTTGACTAGGGAGACACAACAGCCAGGGTCATGCAGCGACGGTGCCTAGGAAGACACAACAGTCAGGGGCATAAAAGGACGGGTGCCTAAGGAGACACAGCAGCCAGGGTCATATAGCGGCGGATGCCTAGGGAAACACAACAGCCAGGGTCATGTAGCGACGGTTGCCTAGGGAGACACAACAGCCAGGGTCATATAAGGACGGTTGCCTTGGAAGAAACAACAGCCAGGGTCATATAGTGACGGTTGCCTAGGGAGACACAACAGCCAGGGTCATATAAAGACGGGTGCCTAAGGAGACACAACAACCAGGGTCATATAGCGACGGGTGCCTAGGGAGACACAACAGCCAGGGTCATATAGCGACGGGTGCCTAGGGAGACACAACAGCCAGGGTCATGTGGCGACCGGTTCCTAGGGAGACACAAAAGCCAGGGTCATATAAGGACAGGTGCTTAGGAAGAAACAACAGCCAGGGTCATATAAGGACGGTTGCCTAGGGAGACACAATAGCCAGGGTCATATAGCGACGGGTGCCTAGGGAGACACAACAGCCATGGTCATATTGCGTCGGGTGCCTAGGAAAACACAACAGTCATGGTCATGTAGCGACCGGTGCCTAGGGAGACACAAAAGCCAGGGTCATATAGGGACGGGTGCTTAGGAAGACACAACAGCCAGGGTCATATAGGGACGGTTGCCTAGGAAGACATAACAGCCAGGGTCATAAAGCGACGGGTGCCTAGGGAGACACAACAGCCAGGGTAATATAGCGACTTGTGCCTAGGGAGACACAACAGCCAGGGTAATGTAGCGACGGGTGCCTAGGGAGACACAACAGCCAGGGTCATATAGCGACGGGTGCCTAGGGAGACACCACCTTAAACAGAAAGTGGATAGAAAAATGAAAAATAGGAAATAAAGGAAATGAATGTTTTGCAATGGAAACAGCAGATCAATGGTGGAACTGCAATGTCCCCTTTGAAGACGACACAGAAGAAAGACACCGATTCTAAAGGGGGCCCAACATAAGTCACCTGTTACGATACATAGTGAGATACAGCAGGTTTATTCTTGATTTCTTCGATTTCCCAAAAATAGAAGACAAGGAAGAAACCACCACCGATTCTGTAGTAATACGAGTATAAGTACATATCATCAACAAATTTTTAATATTTTCAGTGAGAAATTTTAAGTGTTATCTTTGAAATCTGGACCAATATCTAGGACTGTCATGATATTGGGTCAGATATTAGATGTGGATGTATGTGATTAATTCTAGCAGTAAGTAAATAACACCTCGTCATGAGGTGTTAGATTACTGTAATTAGCATCATATTCAATAACAAACTATGCTTCCATAATAAGATTTGGACATTGATTTAAAAGAAAGCTATAAGCAGCGCCTTCGTTACTGATACCTATATGACGTTTATGACGTTAAGAGATGTTCCCAAACGCAGGATGGTAAGTTATCATATTTATCTAATTCAAGTCAGTAAATTACAATTGTGAAAGGAACTCGGATGCCTATTCAGATGGCTGACATGAAGTATATAACTGTGATAACCTTTCATCACGAGGAAGGTGACAGGTTTCCCTCTTACGTTAAATATAAGTGCAAAAATGCTCCTTTATCTGCTTCAAATTTCCAAACAATGACAATATTGAGCATCATAAAGTCGCAATAACAACTTTAGAACGAAATCGGAAATCATTGCTGCGTTGCAGTTTCAGTTCGGTGAAAGTTGATATAAGGTTCTCAGCTGTATACAGTATTCTCAAGTATAACTTTTACAATATAATATCGATTACAAACTCTTTTTCCTGTTAAAAGAAGTAATTGAGAACTACAAGCTACTAGTGAATTCTGTGGAAGACTTGCCCCTGCAAGTTTGGGATCGAGGAAAAAAATTCAATTGCCGTTACCCACTGTATGAAAGTAAGTAGCGACTAATGTTGGAATATGTCGTGTACCTGCGGACGTAAAGCCACCAAAATAAAGCTGCTGTACCAATTGTAATATATAGGATTTTTCTCCCTACTTCTACCTTTCTTTCGTTTCTGTGGCTTAATGTTGAAAATTCGCCAAGGTGAGAAATGTGTAAATGGGTTTCGATCAAATGTCAGAGCATATCTAGTCCTTAAGAATTGTAGTTGTTCTTCCCGGCGTTCAGCAATTATGGTAAAAGTAACTGCTGGTGTACCCGTTGTCAGCATAATGTGACCGGACGAAAAGCTACGCTAGGTTTATTCGGCATAAAATGTCAGTGAGATACAGTGTAGCACTATAATATCGGCATCACATATTAGCGTTCTCAAGGTAATGACATATACACACAATGAAGGAAACCAATTATTGCCCCCAAGAAACTCTTGACATTTTATTTCTATTTTCTTTTTCCGTCGTATTCCAAAGGCCCACTCATCTTATAGACCTGGCTGTTGCTGTTTTCAATCCCAAACAAACAAAAGCCATTAGGGGGGCACAGTTTGGTCCCATATACAAGTCTATAGTTTGGTCCCATATACAAGTCTATAGTTTGGTCCCATATACAAGTCTATAGTTTGGTCCCATATACAAGTCTATAGTTTGGTCCCATATACAAGTCTATAGTTTGGTCCCATATACAAGTCTATAGTTTGGTCCCATATACAAGTCTATAGTTTGGTCCCATATACAAGTCTATAGTTTGGTCCCATATACAAGTCTATAGTTTGGTCCCATATACAAGTCTATAGTTTGGTCCCATATACAAGTCTATAGTTTGGTCCCATATACAAGTCTATAGTTTGGTCCCATATACAAGTCTATAGTTTGGTCCCATATACAAGTCTATAGTTTGGTCCCATATACAAGTCTATAGTTTGGTCCCATATACAAGTCTATAGTTTGGTCCCATATACAAGTCTATAGTTTGGTTCCATATACAAGTCTATAGTTTGGTCCCATATACAAGTCTATAGTTTGCTTGAATCAAGTCGTTCTTGAGAAATATTGTACACACTGTTACCAAATGCATGTTTTAAGAGGCGAGTGATACAGATGTAACAGTTGGGATCTTTTTTTTGTTTTTGATAACATTTGTTTCTTATTGCTTCACTTAAGGATTTCAGTGGCGCGTTAAAGTAAGTGTGTGTGTGTGTGTGTGTGTGTGTGTGTGGGGGGGGGGGGGGGGGGGGGGGTGTAGGAAACATATCCTTGATTTAATCCAAATAATACGCATCCTTGCATTAGCAATTTTTTGTAAATATTCCACAAAACTTATACTTTCTCTTAATTACACTAATATTAAGTGTCTGCAAACATATTTGATAATTCTCGCTCATATATGAAGGCCCGTAAGTATATATAGCTCTGCGTCTTCGTGTGTCAAAGAAAGAAAACTAACATGGCGATGCTATGCGAAGCGAGTTCGAGTCTTTCGCAGTGATTGTAAAAGAGTGTCGAACAAATCCTTAGCCCAATGTTGAGCGCTTTAGAAATGGTATTTACATCTTTACTGTAAAACTGATCACATATCTAAATTGTTTGTATATCTCAGGAATAGCAAGCACTGTAATGCAATGTAGGGCACCATAAGGAGTAATGTTAGCAGCACTAGTGTATCACTTAGGTAATAAATGTAACTAATGCAAACAACGAAGAATCACCTGTGTAGACAGTTTAATAATGACTTTAAAACATTCAATGCGTTTGTGTTGTAGAAGCAATTGATGTTTATTTTGGGATAGTTACCATAATTCTTTCGACAAAATGGGGACTTTATTATTTTTACTTATTATAAACCACAGTTAGAATTTATAAAAACAAAAAATACAAGGGATAATTTATATGTATTATTATGGAAAACTTGAACAATTGTTTCGACATATATTAGAAAATGTGCAGACCTGTTGGTGTATATCAACACTTGCATGATGTCATACTAACCAAAGGGTATTATTACTTAACTCTCTGTCAGCGATGTGTGATACTATTCCACTCAATACCCAAACGTTTATTTATGGTTTTCAATCACGATTTAGTGATTTGTCAGTTACGCCATAAAATATGACTCTTTGTTGTAGTAATTTGTCGTATTTTATCTTTATAAAAATAAGACAGAAGTTGAAGCCAGAATATTTGCAAAAAATAGATGTCTATGATTTAAATCTTGAAATTTTAAAATTCAGGCATGCATATCAACATGTAGTACGGGTTAGTACAAATTTCATTCGTTTATCTTTATATGATCAACTCAAGCTTGTAATGCTCTGGTTTGTGATGATTCTCCTACTAATTGTGTGTGAATATATAAAAAAAATCTACAATAACATACCCAAGGATAAGAAATGAACTCTTGCCATGGAAAGGAAACAACATTGAATTATATTCTAGCAGTACGTTATCTAAACAATCATACACTGTGTATCTATTGTTTTAGGTTTGAAATAACAACGGCTGATGTATGCAAGAAGGCGTTTCTTAACTACTAAGGTAGACCTACTTTTTCCGCGAAGATGTTAGTGTTTTCAGCATGATTAAACGCAAGACTCTATAAGTTTTTAGAATGTGAACAAACTGATATAAACGTATTATATGTATATATATATTACGTATGGTATCTGTTTTTCACTTACTGTCATAGACACTAACTCAATTTGATAACTGATGTTTTTTTTGAAAATGTTATCCATAATTTGACTTCCACTGGGAAAATAGCCTGAAGAGAATACCCTATCGGTGATCGATGATAATAATGACAGAGTAGAATGAGACAATATAAAGTTGTAATTTACCTCAGGATCAGATGATTCCGTCCATGATGTTATTATGAGGAAGAGATCAAATAATGCACATTTCACTAATACCAAGAAAAATGCGTTTCGCTACTTATCGTTTGTAAAAACTCATTTCTATTAAATGGCGTGGTCTGAATGAATTTCTTGTTTTATACTCTACTACAAGCTGTATGAAACATTTATATGTTTTTATTGTTTTTCTTTTTAATTATGTGGCACTTTCTGTAGCAGTGTGGGTTTATAAATAGTAAGATGTCATCTCTCCATTTTTGATGTTTCGCTGATTATATTGTATTTCAACTCTTATCTTTTACAAAAAAAAAAAGATTTTTTTATCAGACAATCACATTATTTTAGACAGATACTAATAATAAAACAAATGTATACATCAGACAATAACAGAAACTTGAGAGAGACACTTATAATATAAAAAGTGCTAAAAAGTGCATACCTCAGACAATAACAGTAGAGAGGACTTTGAAATAAATAAATTATTATTATTATTTGATTCTTAACGGCCCATCAACACAAATGAGGTATTTAAGGCCAGTAAAAATAGACAAAACACGTAAAAGGAAATCACAAAAAAAACAAAGGAAAAGGTAAAGACAAATGTCAACTTCAAAAATAGTTAAAGTGGCTAGAAGTTAGTTATTAACAGACCAACAGGTTTTAGGTAGTTTGAAGTTGTAGAGATACTTATTGTTTCGAAAAGTGATTTGAGTTGTGTTGAATTATTTTAAAAATGTTCTCTTGCTGGTTGAAGGTCGATGTAATCTAATGAAAAGTGTTTCACTGTAAATGGTTCGTGACATGCTGTGCATTGAGGCTTGTCTTCGTTTCTCAATAAATAAGAATGGGTACTGTATGAATGACCAATCAAGAGACGAGCCAGGAGAACCTCGTCTCGGCGGATTTCTCTATAGCTTTGATAACATACACCTTTTAGGCGGTAAGTAAGGTGGCAAATACAACGTGGGTCATTATATGGATGTGCTACTGTTTTCAACATTTAAGGTGTGGGTAGTGTTTTGAAGCTGCCATTGCTTTGTATGAGTTGTTGACCGTTTGAGTATTATATTTTTGTGGATCCAAGATTAAAATCTGGTAACAAACAAAAATCAGTCGAAGGTAAACTTGACTAAAATTCGCAAACGTCAAAATGCAGTATACATTGTTTTCAGTTGTAATAAAACAATAAAAAAAAATCTCATACTATCTTACAGCGGTAAATATGTTCCTATTGTTAAAACGGCGCGCACGGAACAGTTTAATCTTTATTGACATTATAAGTTTACTCAAACCGAGTCCTGCAGGTGATGTATACCGATGAGGAAGGGTCGGTGTGGAAGGCGGAACATGGATGGTATAACCGATAGAATTGGTAGAATAATGAACGCTGAAGAGCTGGTGTGGAAGATAGGGACATGTAAGTTTACCAGACAGAGTTGGTATTACAGAGAAACAAACGTATACCAAACGGGTAGAGCTAGTATTGAAGCAGAGAAAGGTTAGTAAATCCGACAGAGCAAGTGTGAAAGGCAGGAAAGGTTAGTATAACAGACAGACTTGGTAGTGAAAAGAAACATACGTATACCAAACGGGTAGAGCTAGTGTGGAATGCAGGGAAATGTAAGTATATCGTACAGAGCTGGTAGTGAAGGGTAACATACGTATACCGAACGGGAAGAGCTAGTGTGGAAGGCAGGGAAATGCTAGTATACCATACAAAGCTGGTAGTGAAAAGTAACATACGTATACCAAACGGGTAGAGCTAGTGTGGAAGGCAGGGAAATGTAAGCATAACCTACAGAGCTGGTAGTAAAGTACACCATTACGTATACCGAACGTGTAAGCTAGAGTGGAAGCCAGGGAAAGGTACAGTTTAAGTACATGTATAACCAACAGAGTTGGTAGTGAAAAGTAACATACGTATAAAACCGAACGGGTAGAGCTAGTGTGGAAGGCAGGGAAATGTAAGTATACCATACAAAGCTGGTAGTGAAAAGTAACATACGTATACCAAACGGGTAGAGCTAGTGTGGAAGGCAGGGGAATGTTAATATACCCTACAGAGTTGGTAGTGAAAAGTAACATACGTATACCAAACGGGTAGAGCTAGTGTGGAAGGCAGGGATATGTAAGCATAACCTACAGAGCTGGTAGTAAAGTACACCATTACGTATACCGAACGTGTAAGCTAGATTGGAAGCCAGGGACAGATACAGTTTAAGTACATGTATAACCTACAGAGTTGGTAGTGAAAAGTAACATACGTATACCGAACGGGTAGAGCTGGTGTGGAAGGCAGTAAAAGGTAGGTATACCCTACAGAGCTGGTAGTGAGGGGTAACATACGTATACCAAACGGGTAGAGCTGGTGTGGAAGGCAGGGAAATGTAAGTATACCATACAGAGCTGATAGTGAAGAGTAACATACGTATACCGAACGGGTAAAGCTGGTGTAGAAGGCAGGGAAATGTAAGTATAACCTACAGAGTTGATAGTGAAGAGTAACATACGTATACCAAACGGGTAAAGCTGGTGTGGAAGGCAGGGAAATGTTAGTATACCATACAGAGCTGATAGTGAAGAGTAACATACGTATACCGAACGGGTAAAGCTGGTGTGGAAGGCAGAACATGTTAGTATACCATACAGAGTTGATATGGAAGAGTAACATACGTATACCGAACGGGTAAAGCTGGTGTGGAAGGCAGGGAAATGTAAGTATACCATACAGAGCTGGTAGTGAAGGTAAACATTTGAATTAGACTAGGAAGTATGTGCAATCTGAAGAATTGACAACTGAAGTATAACGCTCACACGTCGGTACAGTATGATCGTCCTACTTGTCCACGTATAACCGGCTTTTATGTAATAAACAGGAATATCCAGCTAACTGGAATATATGACTGGGCATAGTAGCACAAAAGATTATAGACATTCATTCAAGTTAAGCCCATGATAGCAGGGGAGCATGTACTTACAATAACACGAACACGTATACGGATATGAATAGATTTGCAACAGAAAGGAGCATACATGACGGGTGCCTTTGGAGATACCGCCTGAAACAGAAAGTAGCTAGAAAAGAATTCCAAGTGCTAATACATACGGGGGACGGATGGCGGTGGCGTAGAGGACTCACCCGCAGACAATGAATAGTGAACTTTCCAGTAATTTGATACCTCTTATTATATTCCGTTTAACAGTATAAATACACATGTATAAAACAATTGTTACATACCTGGAAGTGATGGACAGGGAAAACACACTGCTATCTGATTGCAATGTCTAACATGTACACATTTCTTTGCAAGATAAGTGCACTTCCGGACGTTTCGTTGACAGGCTATCACGTTGAAGATTAAGTTCTTTCTGACACAATATTCAGAACAGACAATCAGACGTTCAGACGGGGTGATTCCAATATACCCAACCCCCCAAAAAAGAAAAAAAACGTTTCGGAGTTTTAGCCTATATCTTTCTGTAAGCCTCTACTGTAATAGTGTGTGCAGGCAAGTATGGCGTTATAAGATGCTTAGTCTTCAGACACAACTGCATAAATGTACCTACTACATAAATATACCTATCCTTACTGACCTTAGGAGGCGCGGTAGTCAAGGAGTAGGACGCCAGGCTCGTTACCGAAGGGTTGCGGGTTAGAGTCATGGCACGGCAATGTGTTGTATCTTTGAGCAAGATACTTTGCCCCGCTTGTTTCCGGGCTACTCAGCTGTAGTACGCGGGTACGTGGTAGGGCAGTGTTAGAATTGTAGCTATGAGCGTTGAAATTGAAGCACCGGCTGTATGCTCCCCAGGGAGTTGAGAAAGATATTGGCTGGCGCTATAACCAGGGATAATAATGTGTCCCCCGCTTTGAGACGACCTACTAGGTTGTGATAAAGCGGTATATAAGACCCTCTTATTATTACTATCATGCGGATCGTTGAGAGCGATTTGGACAACTGATCGAAGAAATACAGGCTTGTGTTTTGCTTTCATTTTATATTTAAAAACATCGTACAATCTTATTTTGACTGATATGTACCAGTTTAAACTTACTTATACAGAAAGGCCAGGACTGTTAAATTAAATCTTTGAAGTAATTGAATGTGTTAAATATGCTTTTCACTCATAAAGAAATTAAAGTTTCTCGGAAAGTATTTTGTATTTCCTTTTGTTTTGGTTTCATCTAGTTACCGGAAATATTTGTTTGTATTGGGTTTGATCTTATATTGCAGGTATGTAGAAAATGTATAATTATTCACAATTGTAATTAACGAATAGTCTACTCATAATATGATTCATTTACTTTCAATAGAAAAAAATGGAAAACGCGAAAATTAAACAGGTTTGCATTGTAATATTTATCAATATCAGCTATTGTTTTAACAAGTTATTTAATCTGTGAGTTATATGATTATATTGTTTTAAATATTGCATAACAGTTTTAAACTATGTTTTTTTGATGAACAGGCGTACAATGCTGATGCTGCCAGAGCAGTGGAACTTGTCTTACATTAAGGAGAATACATTACTCGGTCATTATTGAAGGGAGAAAGGAAACGGATACATCGTTTTGTTCATTGTCATTTTTCAGACATTTAAAAGGTTTTAATTAAATTTTGGGAAAAAGAAAGTGATGCATTTATGGAAGCAGTGCACAGTAGCGTACGATGGCCATGGGTGATATTTTGNCCATGGTTTTCACAAGTCCCAAATCTGGGGAAAACAGGTTTTGAAAAAAAACAGTCTTCTAAACAAAATGAAATCAAAATGTAGTTTATAAATATATATATATATGTAGGTTGAATTCACTATCCATGTTTATCTGAGACATGCCCTTTATTTTTATGGTCAAGCCATTTCTACTGTACACTGCTACCTTTGTACATACGTTTTACTTTTTAATAGAAAAAAAGGTAAAGACTTGCCATAAAATATGCTGATTACATTTGATTCAAACGAAAATTACTTTCCATGGTTTCAAATCCGCTTTTCTTAATTAGGAGCTCGAAAAAAGGAACTTAAAGCTGAAATATATCTTTTCATTCACAGGTATCTACACTGACTTTGAGAAGTCCCATAAGCAACAACCCATCCGCTTTGGAAATAAACATCAAACGGAAAAAAGATCCTCAAACAGATTTCCTATTTTTGCAACTATCAATTAATTTGAGTCATGCGATATTTCAATCCTTCTTTCGTGTGTCACAATGTTGCTCTTTTACGTGTCCAGATGACGTATTGAGGAGACCCTTGGCAACCGTTACCGTGTACGTTGTAAAAACCTTGGGTACTGATACAGGTGTCTCGTACCACATCCTGATGGGAGGCAAGGCATCAGTTAGCCTTACAGGCGGTACGTATATTTATTGCTAGGGTTACTGTTGATGGTATAGAGCAGAACGTGTCTCATCTAAAATTTTACCCTTCTTTTCTTAAGTTTTTGACAGTTTATCCACTAAAGAAGGAAGAAAAGGCACTAGTTTATCAAAGAAATGTCCATTCTTAAGTCGGAAAATGACCACCGTATTTACGTAGGGACAAACCAATTCACGAAGATGTGTAACTTTATTATAATTTATATTGTAATGTAAATAGCCTGACCGTGCAAGTCATCTCTTACCCTAATATATCAAATTAGAACTATATCGAAAGAAAGAATAATGTTTTGAAAATTGTCACTGGTCATTTGGCTTTTTCTACCACAATACGCTGTGTTATTCCACTCTCAGATCGAATTGTATACACATGCAGACTTTAAGATAAGTATGAGTTATAAGTTATTTACCACACGTGGAACATACATATGGTCGTGAAGCACACGTGGTACATGCATATGGTCTTCAAGTGTTTAAATTTGCCGAGAAGATGAAATTCGACCGGGACTACTTTTTCACGCACTTTGTACAACGTGTTGTTTTGTTTGCATCGTCTGCTGTCAACATGGCTACTTTGCATGAAGACGAATTACCGGCAAATGTTAGTAACTTTGTGAGGCTATGCAATGGAAAAAGGGGGTGATTAAGGCAATAACAAAAGATGATAATACTCAAAGTTTTGATCGCCTTCATATTGAATTAGTTTCAGGCAAAATAATACAGAGGCTCGATATCGTTTCAACGTCTTACCTTCGTGAAACCAAAACAAGATATATCGCTGTCAGAAAATGTTTCGTTCTCCCCACGGCCCGTTATCACTATCTGGTTGACCTGTCTATGACGGAACATTCACTGTATTCGTCAACCATGAAATCGTCCCGAAGAAACGTCCCACGTTTATGGTTTTAGACAATGACAGCGATTAGGTCTATTTATCACTTAGCGGGAGGCAGACTGCAATGCAGCATATTTGAAGACGTTTATCAACTTTATTTTGTCATAAAGGATTTTGTCGAACAATTGACTTTGAAAATTATAAAATTTGTAAAATGAAGTCATTTTTGAATATCAATAATTGACATTTTACATATGGGTCATTTCAAGCAGGTCACAGTCCAGCTGTTTCCGACTGAGACCGTGGTAAAAAACAGGTCACACTCCAGCTGTTTCCGACTGATATTGTGGTAGAAACAGGTCACACGACTCGTATGGTATTTATTTCACTCTCGTTAGTTAATTTTCAAAAGTAACTGTTGAAAATTCACTAGCTCGATTAAAATAATTACCACATCCAACAACCACTCGTTAAGTAGCCTCTATCTACTATATATATATTACCAATATTGGCTAACCTTGTTCTAAAACCTGTACGTGTAATGAACCAAGTGGTTTACAATCAAACTCTTCCGTCAGTCTAAGGTTAAATTTCTACGACAGTATACGTTTCTGATGAATTCGTAGTTTCTATTTTGTTTGACAGAATTATTACAACCGTCAGAACCATATCCCAAATCTTATTATACATGTATCTCAAAAAAATGAAATATTAAATATAATATCGTATGCATTAAGCACTACAAACTACCTTTTTATTTTCAATCATTAAACAGGTGCAACAACCAACCACGTTTTGGTCAATATACAACCGCTTACAACATACCTAGATCTACTGGCAGGTGCGACAAATAAGGTATAACACGCCATTTACAAATCATCCTGATTTTCCTGAAAAATATGTCTCGCTTGTAATTGATGTCTTTCCAAAATAATAACATAACCAATATAAAATACAGCTGAAGATCTAACCTGGGATAATGTATTGGATATCTGCATCAATTCTTACTCTGCGGTTAGTATGCGATTTTATTTACATGCAATACATACGTACATGTAGCTCAATGTGAAAAAGAGGTCAACATATATCAATGATTGTAAAGGAGAATGTTGGTTATGTGAAGACCATTTTGCATATTTATGAGTAATATTTTGAGATGCTAAAACTAATTTAACCAGTCTACATATTAACTCGCTTCTGCAGATACCTTATCCTGTGGACGTGGTTGGGGTCGGCCCGTATAGGTACATGTTGACAGACTTGAATCAAGGCGGCGAACACACGGACGGCGTCATCATCTTCCTGCACCAGATCCACCCTCCAGCCGCGTGTATCATGTTCAAACATGGTTCAAAAGCAACGTATGAGATCCCCTTCGATCTGAAACCCGCCACAGAGTTAACTTCAACGTTTCAGAATCCACACAAGTCACGCCATGGATGACGTATATATTGAAAATTCACACTCAAACGTAACAACGTTTACTACATGTAGGTGTATCCAGCTTATCAAATGATAATTATAGTCAAGTTGTACTTTTACATTTATTCCATACAACAGAGTCAATCTAATTTAGTTGAATAAATAAGTGTTAGTTGTGTTTTCGGTGAATATCAATGTTTTTTAACCAGTTGTATATTTGATATACATGTATTATAAAAAGGTAAGGTATTACCTGCTAGAAATTTATCAGATGAAAATAAATTACACCTGTATGCTTTAACGGTTACTTAATCACCAGGACAGAACAGAAAGGGAACGCTTTGTCAATGATAAACGGCATTCCGAAAAATAGCAACTGTCGGATTATTTTCTTCTCGCTCACAATATGTTGTGATTCGTTAATTGGTCTTTCACCAATTATATTTCCTATAGTGAGTAATGTTGGTTGAAACACCTGGAAGTAATTCAATATGACAGTTTTTATATATTATACAATGTACTGGCATTTAAACTTCTTAATGGATCATATTTCCTACAACTATATTTGCGTTATATCTCGGCCCTCCTAATGATTCTAATAGTCGTCTAGTTAAAATCTCTGTGTGTCATGTTAATATGTGTTCATTGAGGAACAAAACTCATATTCTTGATGCCAAACTTTCTGATTTTGATCTTAGAAGTACAATAACACTGGAGAAACTCATGTTACACCAATATATAACGGCGAGGGTGGTACAAAATATGGAAGTGACCCATCTAACTACAGACACATATCAGTTACTATTTTTTGCAAATTGTTTGAAAAAAATGTTTTAAAAATACACGTTAAATCTCCCGAGAGATAACATTCTCTTCAAAATTCAGTCAGGATTTTAACATAGTGATTTAAGTGAAGGGAAAAAGAAACAGGCCAGAGGTTGGCTATAACTTTAAAACAAGTGTTGTGAATATTTAATTTTTTTTTTATCTTTCATAAACAAATTACCAAATATTCATTAGATGTTTAGTTGTTTAGGAATTCATAGTTCATAGTAAGGTACTCCCAACATTAGTATATGGTATCTTACATTCGTAAAATTGCCATGTAATACAATCGAATGTGGTTTTACACCATAAGTTTGGTTTGGTTAAGTTGCATTTTGTTTAACGTCCTATTTACATTTAAGGTTATTTAAGGACGTGCCCCCATGTTTTGCGTAAGCGTGTCAATGCTTACCACCTTGTGATAGCGCGGATCTGATGCCAACCTTATAGTGCTATCTCACTGAAATATCATGCCAAGGGACCTAGCACAGCATTCCACCCGGTCACATTATACTGACAACGGATGAAGCATTACCATAACCCTTAATGCTGAAAGTTAAGCAAGGAATAACCATTTCTAAGGACTTTAGTATGTCCCGGCATGAGGACAGAACCCATGGCCTTCCCTACCTGGGCGAACGTTCGACATTAAAGCCAAAATGAGGTGTTGCCAAGCAAGGCGCTACAAAACATGGCAAAATATTGCAATGCAATCTCTAGTCCCCCACCGTTCATTATTTGTACATGTTTATTTAACAAACAGCACAATTGTCAGAATGTACCTACTGTTAGGAAAGTATCCTGATACATATTTCTTGCACTCCGACATCCCAAGATGTCCTTGAACACCAAATCTGGTTAATCCAAGTGAAATATTATAGAAGATATGCCCAGGACATTTTTTTCTTCAAAGGTAAAGGTCTTTTCTTACGTTTCTTTTTCCTTCAGTAAATTTGATGAACTACTTAGACGATTTTAAGCGATATCAAAAACCTATTGAGTAAGTGATAACATGCTGCAATGGTTTTCTTCTTGCCTTACTGATAGGAGACAGAGAGTGGTCATGGGGGATACAAATCTAATCGGAAGGAAACACTACAGGTAGGGGTACCCGCAAGGGTTAGTTTTTCAGCCAACGATATTGGTTCACTTTTGGTTTCTAATGTCAAATTGCTCGCAGATAACACCTCATTATGTAGTCTTACTTTAGAAAACGGGCAATTTTAATGATGTTTTGAGAAGAATTTCTATATGGGCAAATAATGGTGAGTAATTTTAACCCGACCTAAACAGAGACTCATTTTCTCAAGACGCATTGACTCCGAGACGCTGCATCCTAGCATATTCTTCAATAACTTGTTTTAGATGTACCAATCATGTGTACGATTCAATACAAACATATTCTTATCATCACACCGACAATTATCGGTTTCGTTAAAATTGACCCTTCGATGTGCCATTTGCACAAACCAACTTAGTAATGCTAGTTTAAATGCTATTTATTTTTATTTTTTAATGATCTGAGCTCGGATTTACTTAATTCCCGCTTAAACGATAGCCCTGCCTTAATGTGTGGTTATCCCACTGAAGACTGTAATCACTTCCTCCATTGTCCTCTCTATATAAACCAAAGACTATCCTTAATTCACTCCATATCTGATCTGACTGATGATAGTTCAATGAATATTCTAATTTCTTTTAAAGCTGTCAATTACTTGATTAGTTTGAATATATCTACTGTATTTGGGGACGATTCAGGTATTCATTTTGGATACTAGACATTTATTTGTTTTCCGATTTTCTCGTTTTATAATATGTGTTATTATTGTTGCGGGACTTAGTCGGCTTGCTCTTGTCTGCTGCTCAGGATGGTGTGCCTTATGGACAATTTGTCTGTGCTGGTCTCAAGTTAATTCCTGACCGACTGGATGTTAATTTTAGCAATCGTTTCATATTGCGTAAAACAATTGGTGATTCAACAATAACTTATTTAATATCATATCAATACTAAGATGTTTTTTGTATAAGATTGAATATTTTTCTACTTTCAACAGACACAGGTGTTTGTGACTGTGTAATACATCAATGGCCAATATAATATTTAGCAATTGTTACGATGGCGGCTGTCACATGTTTTCATTATAAACTCGGTATCAAATGGTTTATTGGGATACAGGTAGGGTCATATTTGTAACCCATTCGCTTTAGTAGCATGTATAGCCGCCGCTGGTTATGATCACTGAATTGCTACGTCCCCGTATTGAGCTGGTGAAACGTTGGATGGAGTAAGAGGGGATATTATTCCAATCCTGGGCCAGTGTCGGGGCGAACCCGTATTGTGTTGTAAGTCTGATTCATTCGTTGTCGTTAGCTCCTTTCTCCTTTGTCCAAACTTGTCTTATTGCCTCCTCTCACAATCAGCTGAACAAAAGTTGGACTCATCTGTAGGTCAAAATAAGAGATATCAATTAGTCTGAAGAATCTCCTAGAAGAGATGAAAGTACTAAAGACTCGCTGTTAAGAATTTTTCTTATGATATTTCTTCGTCCATAAGGATAATTTTTTCTGATTTATAATATATATATATATATGTATGGGGCTTGGAAGTCATTCTTACAGTGTATATATATATGGAGATAGTGTTTATGAAATCTTCTCAAATAATCTTCCATTATTGTGTTAACCAGAAAAAATAGTTCATCAACTTTACTTTTAAGTGTTAAATTTTTGTAATATTTGTTTGTTTCAATTGACGTTTTTGTTTTGATGTAATTTCATGTAAAAAATAAAATCTTTCACCATATTCTTATGAGCAAATAAAACCTTCTATGAAACACTGACTTCTATTGCAAAATAGAACAATACCAAAATCCGCTCAAAAACTTGTAAAATTCTTTTTCCCTAATTTTTGTTTTTAAAAGCTAGGTCTGACCGTAAAGCTGCTCTACGACGCTACTTGCAAAACAATATAGCTAAAAACCCATCGATTCTAATTACTCAAACAGATTCCAGCCTTTCAAAACTACAAAAAAAGAAGAAGATAAAAACATGTTAATTTCAAATTCTCAAATGTTGCTACAATAAACTGTTTCATTTACCGAAACTAATAGATTTTCTCGAAAATCACATGTTTCGATCACCGGTCAAGATGAAATTTCGTACCAATTTCCTAAACGCATACCAAAGTTATCACTATGATGCCTCATTTATACATTCAATCAAGTGAAGATTCCGGGAAGATTCTCGGCAGTAATATACATATCCCGAGAGCTGACAAGGACGCTAATCAGACTGGAAACATTCATACGAGAACACCTTGTCGCTGTGTTGGTTCAATTTTCTCTGAAGCAGGAAAAAAGGGAGTCCCTTACCGTGGAATCAAATCACTTCACCTGTTTGATCACAAATGTTCCATTCAGTCAACAAAGGATCGTTTTTCGTGGATGATCTTGATATAATACAGATCGAAGAACATGCACATGATGGAACGACAACTTCAACAATATATAACAAGATATATATAACATTACACTTTTGTCAAAAACGAGAACCATTCAATGACCCCGGCATTAAAAACATAATTCCAGCTGTTGAACAAACCATATTCCCTGGTCTGTTGCTCTATTCATAGCTTTCTTTCTTTCCACAAAAAGCGTATGGGAAAGATAAATGTTTAAAGGCGCTATACCTTCTACGCGCCCTATCTCATACTGATTGGGGTGCAGAACGTGGAATTATTTACTCCTCTAGCGATTACTGATTCATGGCTCGATTGCGGTTGTATGGACAATGGGTCGGCACTTAGTTACTCTCTGCAGAGGCTGGATCGTTTCATAACTAATAGCTACGTGAACATGTAGCACTTTGATCTCTTCGATTAACACCAGTTTAAAGCCTTTAAGTGGATGCAAATGAATCATTGTTTAATGAGAGAAGAAAACAATATCATTACATTTTGCCGCCAAACCCCAAATAAAATCATAAAAAAATCCTGCCTTCCACCCACTTTTCAACCAAAATTACCGAACTCTATTCGAGCAATATCAAACACACCCAAATTTCCAATCACTTGTAGGAGCTCAACATCTATTAGGCATACCAAACATGTGGCTGAAAACACCATATCGGATGTTGCAGTATGGACTATACAAGCTTTATGCAAATTTGTTTTTCATTCTTTTTTTTATGAACTCCGAGCAATGTCGGAACATAAGATAATAAATGAAATTCTAAAATAAACAAGCTAAAAATGTGTTTAACTTCAAGAAAACCAAAATCATCTGCCAACAACTAATTATTTTAAACCCATCATCTGAGCAGCAATTCATAAAATTACAACAACAATGGTTTATTGAGACCAGTAACAAACTTTTAAAAGTGGAACCAAGACCTTGTTTGCCCAGTCGAAAGCGGAGAGGAGGTTGTCCTGTCGGGTGGAATTATCGGGGAGATCCACGTACAAGCCACGCATGTGACTATCCATTGACAATGCGCAGTGTAATAGAAATGTTCGGATTTTAATCACATTCGTGAAAAAATATTTCCACGTCTCTCGTATAACGAATCCTTCTTAGGTAAAGACTTGGTTACATAAAAGACATTCGTCTCCATTAAAAGGACCAGAGTTCATTAACCGATATGACCCTTTTTAACGGTATGTATCCTTCACCTCGTCAATTTAACCCTCACCTGATGGGGGGTGTAATATGTTGGTTTTGGTGAAGTTATCGAGTTTAAGCATGACTGTATGGTGTAATAGACGGATGGGTTTTAATGACGTCATAGCGAGATGACGCCTACCTTAGAATTCCTGCGCAAGTCGTTATTGTAGGTAGATATTTCCTAGAAAATAACTGATAATTGTAGCTTATTGTAGGCTCCGGAAGTACAAACTAGTTAAACGGAATTTGAAAGATAGCAAATTATCCGGAAAAAATATATGTAGTTACTTCCTTTTACCGTAAATGATTTTGGTTATTTTGGTTGTTTTCACAAAGACATTTCATCCAATCAAGAATAACAGAGAAAACATTAAACAAAGTAATTTTTACTTGCTTTGGTATTTATTCTTAAAGAAATGAAAACTATATTGATTTATCGATATTTTAACGAAAAAAACCTCTTTAAAGTAGGTTAAAAAACATAAGAGAAACAGGTGGTCATCTGGTCAGACTGGAAACATTCATACGAGAACACCTTGTCGCTGTGTTCTTTGACCTTGAAAATGCCTATCATACTATGTGGCAATATGGTATCCTGAAAGACCTTGACGACATAGGTGTGCGTGGCAATATCCAAAACTTCAATGATTTTTGGTGTTATGGAGTCGGGGTCATTCTGTTTGGAGTCATCGTTTTTGATGATTTTTACTTAAATTGCTGCCCCTATTGCATGATCGTAACAGGCGACTCATTTTGGGATCTTATATTTTCTCTTCTTTCTAAACAAGTTTCTTCTTCCTAATGTCTCCCTTGACAATGCCTCACTTTTGGCCTTTAGGTGAGCGTTCGCCCCGGTGAGGAAGGCTTTGGGTTCTGTCCCCTGGCCGAGACATACCAGAGTCTGTATAACTGGTAGATTCTACTCCTGCCTAATTCCTAACGCTCAGCAATTTAGGAGTTGGACGACTGGTTCGTTCGTTGTCAGTATAATGTGATCGGGTATTGTGTCCTGCTGGGTGTCCTCGGCAGTATGTTTCAGTGAGGTAGCAATATAAAGTCGGCATCAGTTCCGCGCTATCAGAAGGAGACAAACCCGAACATATCGCAGCCTCCCAAAACACACGCATACACTGAACGTATGCATCTTGCACACAGGGGAGGCCGTCCTTAAATGACCATACATGCAGCTGTTGATAGGACGTTAAACAATACCAAACCAAACCGAGCTAGATATCAACTAACGTAAGCCGAAAAATCGAGGACGACGTCGTCGAAACCCGAAAGCTAGATAGCATAACGAAAACCAAAAAAATCGAGGACGTCGCAAAACTCGAAAGCTAGATAGCATAACGTAAACCGAAAAAATTGAGGACGTCGTCAAAACTCGAAAGCTAGATATCAACTAACGTAATCCGAAAAACTCGAAAAACCCAAATATGTAAGAAAAAATGTTATTTATTGTACATATAGTTGTTATTGTAGAGTTAATATACATTACAACTTTTTTTAAACGTATTTCATCACAATTCTATTTCATTACTGTTTTAAAACGAGAGAGTAGCTAGAAATTGTTAACTTCAGACGGCAGCGAATAAATAGTATTCTCTCTCAACATAATCAAGACACGTCCAGCTGTTACTACTCCCGCAGTCCAAACCCGGACACGTAGTGTGTTACCGCTCCCGCAGTCCAGGCAACTCTTCCAGACAACCCTCGTGACGTCATCTGAAAGTATAAATCAAAGGCATTATGACGTCATGAGTTAAGAGGTCACTCAGTACAAACCGTCCCAAAAGAACCGCCACAAATGGAAAAACCGCCACAAAGAACCGCCTATGCTACTTCAAGCATATGATGCTTGTTTATACTGTTAACGCTTGTTACCTATAATGACAAAGGTATACAGCCCATTGTCTATATATATAGCTTTATTGATGTCTCCCTTAACAGTATACGTGTGTGAGTCAGCTAGCTGTGGACGAACATGAGAAGCCTAACAACGTACCCGGACACATACACATTAGATTAACGTTTAGAGTGGCTGCCAGGATACACACGTACCGGGACATGTCGTTTACACCTACATCGGCAAAAATGATATTTAGCAGGAGGTGAGCGCTAACTGACCGTGTTAATTTACAATTAACGTACGCTAGATCAGTATAGCATTATTATATCATTATAATCACATACGGTATTTAACTGCAGTAAACATCGGGTGCATTGATGTTATAAATATTAACTTCCTTGTACACAATGATGTTGTGAATTTCATACGAACATTTTTTTTATAATTTTCAACGCAATAAATGCTACCTGACATTTAACATGGAGGATAAGTTAGCTTAAACTTCATGTGTATTTCTTGTAGAACATATGGTGTCATTGTATGCTGTCATTGTTAAATGAGTGTAGAGGGAGTCACAGGACCGGATCACCTTTGAATGTCCAGGTACTTCATGTTACTTAGACACAGGTAAAGTAAATATGTATTGGGTTATTGTAATAGAGCTGATTAGGAATGCTGATGTTTTTTAATGTTCATTTGTTGGTTGCTGACAAGTGCTAAATTAGACCATTAAACAAAACAATTAGCTCCCAACGTCGAGTTATGGTGATATTTTTATCAACAAAATGACTTCTGATAAAGGACGCTTAGGTGTTATTACAAAGAAACGAGGTCACACGAGCGATAAACGCTTTATGACGGGTTGACAATATTTTTTGATAAAGATAGTCTCATTGTTACGTAATCAGAAAGCACTTATAGATAGCTGTTATGTGATCATTTACATGTGGGAAGACGTTTACAACAGTCTTCATTCAAAAGCATTGTTGTGGAGTGTAACGTATTTCAATAAAGTACGGAGTAGCGGATGTTATCGTGCCTCAATGCTAAATATTTCATTTCAACAAATTTTATTGCAAAAAGAAGCAAATGAATTTGGCATCAGGCAAAGTCTATGTAAGCCATCTCCAAATAATTCCGGTATGGTACAGTTATCTAACAAAACATATAAACAATAAATATAGTGTATCTCCCCGACCCATCGAACAAAGTATAAGTACTCTATTCAAATCTGCCAGTTTCAGCAATGTATTCTGATAATTTTTCAAATACATTAATCCTTTTAAATGCTTTCTTGTATATGTAATAAATATGATGAATCCATTTACCATCATCAGATAATATTACGCTTTAGTGTTTGAGTAGAGGGAGATTGAACTGTACTATCATTAAAGTATATATTGGGTGTATTTCGTTTTCTACTGAATATCAATGCTACAGTTGTTGTAGGGTTAAATTTAATATCCCATTTCTAACACCGATTTCTAATATTTGACAGATTTTCTGAAAGTTTGTTTGCTATACAATTTGGTTATTATCAATAATTTCTCCGAACGAAGTTCCATCTGGAAATAATTTTAAGTCACTGGTAACAATATCAGCTATATTGTTTATATATAACAGAAAAAAATAAAAGGGCCTAAAACAGATCCCTGAGGGACTCTAGCATTCACAGATTTAAAAGTGGAGAATATGCCATCGGTTAAAACACGTTGCTTTCTATCAGATGAATAATTTTTAAACCACCCTAACACTTTTCTTTTTATGCCATAGTATCTATATAATAACCCATCGTGCCACACTCTATCAAAGGCTTTACCTCTATCACAGAAAACAGAGCGAACCTTTTCCCTTTGTCTTGGAAATAGTAATAGTATGGTAT
Source organism: Mizuhopecten yessoensis (assembly GCF_002113885.1). Taxonomy (NCBI): domain Eukaryota; kingdom Metazoa; phylum Mollusca; class Bivalvia; order Pectinida; family Pectinidae; genus Mizuhopecten; species Mizuhopecten yessoensis. The sequence continues at coordinate 791,065 of NW_018408136.1, forward strand.
ATATACAGAGTTTGATTCACAGTTGAATCTCCGTGGATAAAGCCTGACTGGTGCTTAGAAATAACTTCACAATCACGCAAGTAGTTATACAGATATTTAAAAAATACTTTTTCTATTTTTTATTTTTTTTACTAAAGCATGTTGTAACAGAAATAGGACAATAGTTTGAAACTATATAACATTGACATTTGCAGCTTTCCTAGACAAAGGAATAGATTTGTTACAAAGAAGGGTAAGAGGAAGAGTCACAGGTGTTAGTCGTTTTATACATTTTGGGACACTTTTATCAGGACCAACGGGTTTCTTTTTATGTAAAGTGGAAAACTGATCTCCGATGTCCTTTTTAGTACAATGTTGTCAATTATGAAATAAAATTCGGGAGGGAGGAGGATCAAGGTCATTTGATAAAGTAGAAATTGAAGAAAAGTAAGTATTCAGGCATTCTGCCTGATCAAATGGATGTTGGAGAATAGGGCCATTATCTTTCAGAGGGGGAATTAGTCCAAATTATTCTGACATTTTATCGACTTTTGTTATATTGGTCTGTCGTCGATTAACGTCAGAACTCCGGCCCTCTATAATATGCGGGAAATAAGCGACCCGCGCCCGGGTCGCAATTCAAACTGATATTTAAGAAACAAATCGTCATTTTCACACACATGTCGCACATGGATCGAAAGATAGTTAAGACAGATTCCGGACCTCCCGGCACCGGCTTAATTTATGTAATGGTTACTGTTAGTCTCGTTCAACCAGACGCTTGATCACTTGTAATTCGGCGTAGCTTGCGCAGGCAACAAGAGTCTGGTTGAACGAGACTAGGTTACTGTTCGTGCTCTTGTATCCGCCCTGCTTTTGAGTAAAGCTACCGTTCGTGTGTAAGTGATTATGTTTGTGGTGTTTAACCTCACTGGCGTAAAATCAGATAGCGGTGTCGGTCATCACGGGTAATCCAGCACGTGTATAATATATATTAGGCAATTCCATTATGGGTGCGTAAATTTGATTGTACACAGGCATATGAAACCATCCGTGACGAACCAACACGCTTTGTCACCACAGGTAAGTATTATAAATATATGTGCAAAACACAGTTTTGGGAAATATTTGCAAGGATTTATTTTTATATTTTAAAAAAAATTGAAAGTAAATTTAGTAAACAGGTTATAAACATTATGAAAACATTATGTTGGGCGTCAAGATTTTGGTAAATGTTTTAGAATAATTTGGACAAATCAATTATGAACGGGTGTAGTCGATACAAGTGGAATCTGTGTGTACAGTAACAACATACCATCCGTGACGATCATCCTCGCTGATCAACAAGGTAAATGTTTACACAGAAAGGGTAGATGTAAAAGGCACTTCTGTTTCAAACTGTATTCCCATGTACATATTATAGAAAATCAAGTTGCACTCGAGAGTAAAGATAATACTTTAGAAAACGGTATAGTATGTTTACGTTACAAAACTTATGTATATCGTATGGAGAGACAGTAGTGCACACTTGTGAAATTGCAATAACAATAACGCCGGAGAGGGGGTCGGGATAGCTGTGTAGCTCACGCAGAGAGGTGACATGCGCCTTTTGCTGGTGGTTATCGCGAATAACAATGCGACCGTCAACGTACCAGATATGTGTTTGTTCTTTCTTAACCACGGGGTCTTACTGTACACTTCCATCCGCTGTTTCGTCAGTGCTTTATTTATTTGTGTGGTTTTTGACCAGACTTTTCGCCTTTATTCGACTTAATCGGGTTGAACCTTGCCTCGTAGACTGTAGCTCGCGTGCGATACGATAAATGTCTCAAGGTCGATCAGCACTTTTTGGACCAACTCGATGTGTTCTGCTGATATCGCTAGGAACTACCGCTACACCGAGCGCGTCATTACAAGTTATTAAGATGATATCATCAGTACTCTCTCGTTCCGTCTCAAGGATACCGCGGAACTAAAGACAATTACGTCGGAAGTATCTTTCCATTTCGTCAACTCGATCTTTTAATGCTACTTTCTCGGCCTAGAGATTGTCAATACCCATTGACGGCTGTAAAGTCTGTTTTAATATAGCATTGTCCATAAGTATGCCCACTACCTGTTTGATCGTATGAGGGTCCCCGGGTGCACTTAATGTTTCGACGCGGTTTTTGCCTATTTTTGGGTAATTCAGCTGCCATTTTACAGTAGTGGAATATAAAGATAATGTCAATCCATGATATAAACACAAATAGATATTTTGCGTATATGAGTAAAGTCAATATTTAGTATCGCTCGGTAAGGCACGTACACACATGTACGACTGCACGCTTTTCCTTGGGTCACTCACAGGTACGGAATGAGAGCTAAATAGTTAGTCTGTACTTGTAGAGTAGATGATTCAGCATATGCAAATTAACGTGTATCTTTCCTCCTCCTAACTCACTCGTTTACATGGCCATGTCCCGTATCACGGCCCAGCAGTTTATGTTCTCAGAGCAAATTAACGTGTATCTTTCCCCCTCCTAACTCAATCGTTGACATGGCCATGTCCCGTATCACGGCCCAATCAGTTTATGTTCTCAGAGCAAATTACCGTGTATCTTTCCTCCTCCTTACTCACTCGTTTACATTGCCATGTCCCGTATCACTGCCCCAGCAGTTTATGTTCTCAGAGCAAATTGACGTGTATCGTTCCTCCTCCTTACGCACTCATTTACATGGCCATGTCCCGTATCACGGCCCAATCAGATTATGTTCTCAGAGCAAATTAACGTGTATCTTTCCTCCTCCTAACTCAATCGTTTACATGGCCATGTCCCGTATCACGGCCCCAGCAGTTTATGTTCTCAGAGCAAATTAACGTGTATCTTTCCTCCTCCTTACTCACTCGTTTACATGGCCATGTCCCGTATCACGGCCCCAGCAGTTTATGTTCTCAGAGCAAATTAACGTGTATCTTTCCTCCTCCTTACTCACTCGTTTACATGGCCATGTCCCGTATCACGGCCCCAGCAGTTTATGTTCTCAGAGCAAATTAACGTGTATCTTTCCTCCTCCTTACTCACTCGTTTACATGGCCATGTCCCGTATCACGGCCCCAGCAGTTTATGTTCTCAGAGCAAATTAACGTGTATCTTTCCTCCTCCTTACTCACTCGTTTACATGGCCATGTCCCGTATCACGGCCCCAGCAGTTTATGTTCTCAGAGCAAATTAACGTGTATCTTTCCTCCTCCTTACTCACTCGTTTACATGGCCATGTCCCGTATCACGGCCCCAGCAGTTTATGTTCTCAGAGCAAATTAACGTGTATCTTTCCTCCTCCTTACTCACTCGTTTACATGGCCATGTCCCGTATCACGGCCCCAGCAGTTTATGTTCTCAGAGCAAATTAACGTGTATCTTTCCTCCTCCTTACTCACTCGTTTACATGGCCATGTCCCGTATCACGGCCCCAGCAGTTTATGTTCTCAGAGCAAATTAACGTGTATCTTTCCTCCTCCTTACTCACTCGTTTACATGGCCATGTCCCGTATCACGGCCCCAGCAGTTTATGTTCTCAGAGCAAATTAACGTGTATCTTTCCTCCTCCTTACTCACTCGTTTACATGGCCATGTCCCGTATCACGGCCCCAGCAGTTTATGTTCTCAGAGCAAATTAACGTGTATCTTTCCTCCTCCTTACTCACTCGTTTACATGGCCATGTCCCGTATCACGGCCCCAGCAGTTTATGTTCTCAGAGCAAATTAACGTGTATCTTTCCTCCTCCTTACTCACTTGTTTACATGGCCATGTCCCGTATCACGGCCCAAGCAGTTTATGTTCTCAGAGCAAATGCATACCAGCTCAGGTAACGCCATGCTATGTATAGCCGAAAATGAATAACTTTCCAAATGTGGTTAGGTTTAGTATTTTTTTGTACAATGTTTTACATTTCAATAGCGATATGGCATTACATGGTCAGGACGCATTTTTAATTGGAGGGAAGGAAAGCACAGATCCTCAGATCGTCAGTTGCAAATGAATACTGTTAAAAAATATTTTATGCAAGTAATGATAACAATATATTTATACATGTACTTGTTCTGTAACGCTTTCACCCTTAACAAAGGAAATTCATATAAATGGGCCGGGCATCTGCATAAAAACAATGAACTATACGCACAGTATAATTTACAACTACATTTTAAACTACATTTTATTAAATAAAATATATTAGAATTAATTCTAAAAAAGCAGTAAAAAACACACATTTTAGAATCGAGTAATTCGAAGCAAATCGGACGTTTTTGCATTGTTACAGTTTTAACAATGCAGTATGTATTGCAGTGGTACAATTTTGACATTGCAGATGTCTTGTGTGCCAGTTTACACTTTTGAATATGAATTGTGTTTCAGATTTCCAAGAAGTTAAGGAGAAATCTGTCGTTAACAGACACATTTGACTTCAAAGCGAAGAAGGTACTAGACAGGTTCAGTATAGAAGGAAGATCGGGAAGATCAGTCCACGTTAAAACACCAGCTATATATCAGTCCACGTTAAAACACCAGCTATATATCAGTCCACGTTAAAACATCAGCTATATATCAGTCCACGTTACAACACCAGCTATATATCAGTCCACGTTACAACACCAGCTGTATATCAGTCCACGTTAAAACACCAGCTGTATATCAGTCCACGTTAAAACACCAGCTATATATCAGTCCTCGTTAAAACACCAGCTATACATCAGTCCACGTTAAAACACCAGCTATACATCAGTCTACGTTAAAACACCAGCTATATATCAGTCCACGTTAAAACACCAGCTATATATCAGTCCACGTTACAACACCAGCTGTATATCAGTCCACGTTGAAACACCAGCTGTATATCAGTCCACGTTAAAACCCCAGCTATACATCAGTCCACGTTAAAACACCAGCTATACATCAGTCTACGTTAAAACATCAGCTATATATCAGTCCACGTTAAAACACCAGCTATCTATCAGTCCACGTTAAAACACCAGCTATATATCAGTTCACGTTAAAACACCAGCTATATATCAGTCCACGTTACAACACCAGCTATATATCAGTCCACGTTACAACACCAGCTATATATCAGTCCACGTTAAAACACTGGCTATATATCAGTACACGTTAAAACACCAGCTATACATCGGTCCACGTTAAAACACCAGCTGTATATCAGTCCACGTTAAAACCCCAGCTATACATCAGTCCACGTTAAAACACCAGCTATATATCAGTACACGTTAAAACACCAGCTATATATCAGTCCACGTCAAAACACCAGCTATATATCAGTCCACGTTAAAAAACCAGCTATATATCAGTCCACGTTAAAACACCAGCTGTATATCAGTACACGTTAAAACACCAGCTATATATCAGTACACGTTAAAACACCAGCTATACATCGGTCCACGTTAAAACACCAGCTATATATCAGTCCACCTGTACCCCTGCAGCGGCTGAACGATCGCTTTTGCCAAGCTCTACACCATTTCCTTTCCATACTAGACCCCCACTATTAAATGCTACACCACCAATTCCAAAACATGACGTAAACGCCGCACATCAGATTGAACCATCTAAACAATGTGTTCTGTTCGAAACTTTCGACTCGACGACATCTGGATATTTATCTTCACCTGCAAAGTTATCTATTACCGGAAAGACACTGACCAACTCTGGATTCACTCAGACTTTACGTAACAAGTCGAATATCGATATTCAATCAACATATACAATACCAGTTTATACACAATCTCCTATCAATATCCCAGGTTTAACCGCAGTGTCTACCAAGTCCCAAATATCTAATACCATACAAACAACCCCAGTGTCTACCACGTACAACAAATCTAGTACAAACACAACAAGCCCAGTGTCTACAATGTCTCACAAATCTAGTACAAACACTACAACCCCGATGTCTAACCAGTCCCACAATCCCAGTACAAACACTACAACCCCGGGGTCTACCATGTCCAACAAATCTGGTACAAACACTATAACCCCGGTGACTACCATATCCCACAAATCCAGTACAAACACTACAAACCCAGTGTCTACCATGTCCAACACATCCAGTATAAACTCTACAACCCCGATGTCTAACCAGTCCCACAATCCCAGTACAAACACTACAACCCCGGTGTCTACCATGTCCAACAAATCTGGTACAAACACTATAACCCCGGTGTCTACCATATCCCACAAATCCAGTACAAACACTACAACCCCGGTGTCTATCATGTCATACAAATCCAGTATAAACTCTACAACCCCGATGTCTAACCAGTCCCACAATTCCAGTACAAACACGACAACCCCAGTGTCTACCACGTCCACCAAATCTGGTACAAACACTACGTCCCCGGTGTCTACCGTGTCCCACAAACCCAGTACAAACACTACAACCCCAGTGTCTACAATGTAACCCCGATGTCTAACCAGTCACACAATTCCAGTTCAAACACTACAACCCCTGTGTTTACCAAGTCCCAAATATCTAATACCATACAAACAACCCCAGTGTCTACCACGTACAACAAATCCAGTATAAACTCTACAACCCCGGTGTCTAACCAGTCCCACAATTCCAGTACAAACACTACAAACCCGGTGTCTACCATGTCCAACAATTCCAGTACAAACACTACAACCCCAGTGTCTACCAAGTCCCAAATATCTAATACCATACAAACAACCCCAGTGTCTACCACGTACAACAAATCTAGTACAAACACAACAAGCCCAGTGTCTACAATGTCTCACAAATCTAGTACAAACACTACTACCCCAATGTCTAACCAGTCCCACAATTCCAGTGCAAACACTGCAACCCCGGTGTCTACCATGTCCAACAAATCTGGTACAAACACCATAACACCGGTGTCTACCATATCTCACAAATCTAGAACAAACACTACAACCCCGGTGTCTACCATGTTCGACAAATCTAGTACAAACACAATAACCCCAGTGTCTACAATGTCCCACAAATCCAGTATAAACTCTACAACCCCGATGTCTAACCAGTCCCACAATTCCAGTACAAACACTACAACCCCAGTGTCTACCAAGTCCCAAATATATTATACCATACCAACAACCCCAATGTCTACCACGTACAACAAATCCAGTATAAACTCTACAACCCCGATGTCTAACCAGTCCCACAATTCCAGTACAAACACTACAACCCCGGTGTCTACCATGTCCAACAAATCTGGTACAAACACTATAACACCGGTGTCTACCATATCTCACAAATCTAGAAAAAACACTACAACCCCGGTGTCTACCATGTTCGACAAATCTAGTACAAACACAATAACCCAAGCCTCTACAACGTCTCACAAATCTAGTACAAACACAATAACCCCAGTGTCTACAATGTCCCTCAAATCCAGTACAAACACTACAACCTCAGTGTTAACCACGTCCAACAAATCTAGTACAAACACAACAAGCCCAGTGTCTACAATGTCTCACAAATCTAGTACAAACACTACAACCCCGGTGTCTACCACGTCCATCAAAGCTGGTACAAACACTACGACCCCAGTGTCTACCAGGTCCAACAAATCTAATATACAAACTACAATCCCAGTGTCTACCACATCCATCAAATCTGGTACAAACACTTCGACCCCAGTGTCTAACAAGTCTCACAAATCTTGTACAAACACTACAACACCGGTGTCTACCGTGTCCTACAAATCTGGTACAAACACTACAACCCCAATGTCTAACAAGTCTCACAAATCTAGTACAAACACTACATCACCGGTGTCTACATTGTGTCACAAATCTGGTACAAACATTACAACCCCAGTGTCTAACAAGTCTCACAAATATAGTACAAACACTACAACACCGGTGTATACCGTGTCCAACAAATCTGGTACAAACACTACAACCCCAGTGTCTACCACGTCCATCAAAGCTGGTACAAACACGACGACCCCGGTGTCTACCGTGTCCCACAAACCTGGTACAAACACTACAACCCCAGTGTCTACAATGTCCATCAAAGCTGGTACAAACACTACGACCCCGGTGTATACCGTGGCCAACAAATCTGGTACAAACACTACAACCCCAGTGTCTACCACGTCCATCAAATCTGGTACAAACACTACGACCCCGGTGTCTACCGTGTCCCACAAATCCAGTACAAACACTACAACCCTAGTGTCTAACAAGTTCCATAAATCTAGTACACACACTACAACCCCATCGTCTAACAAGTCCCACAAATTTAGTACAAACACAACAACCCAGGTGTCTACCAAGTCCCACAAATCCAGGACAAACACAACAACCCTAGTGTCTACCATGTCCCACAAATCTAGTACAAACACTACAACCCCAGGGTCTAATAAGTTCCACAAATCTAGTACAAACACACCAGCCCCAGTGTCAACCACGGGAAACAAATCCAGTACAAACACTACAACCCCATCGTCTAACAAGTACCACAAATCTAGTACAAACACAACAACCCCAGTGTCTACCATGTCCCACAAATCCAGTACAAACACAACAACCCTAGTGTCTACCATGTCCCACAAATCTAGTACAAACACTACAACCCCAGTGTCTAACAAGTCCCACAAATTTAGTACAAACACAACAACCCTAGTGTCTACCATGTCCCACAAATCCAGTACAATCACTACAACCCCGGTGTCTACCACGTCAATCAAATTTAGTACAATCCCAGTGTCTACCACATCCATCAAATCTGGTACAAACACTACAACCCCTGTGTCTACCATGTCCAACAAATCTGGAACAAACATTACAACGCCAGTGTCTATAATGTCCCACAAATCTAGTACAAACACACTAACCCAAGTGTATACCACAGCAAACACATCCAGTACAAACTCTACAACCCCAGTGTCTACCATGTCCAACAAATATGGTACAAACTCTACTACCCAAGTGTCTACCATGTCCCACAAAGCTAGTACAAACCCTACAACCAAAGTGTCTACCATGTCCAACAAATCTAGTTTCATAAAATCTTTCTCCAAGTCAAGAGCTGCTTCCACGAGTGCTTTCTCGTTCATGGACTCTAATAGTGTACAAGAGAATGTTCAAGTGACATGTTCTGAACAATGTGCTCATACATCATTGAAGCACATACAGATCAATACGAGTACGGCAACAACCGTGTCCTCAAGTATTCGACCAAATGTGCTGAAGTCGAATGAGGTTCAAACCTCTGATGAAGTCGTCGACAGGGCAGTCTATAACCAATGGCAGCGTGAGAAATGGAACCTGCATGACAAGGTAGGATGATACACACATGTATAAATAATTAACTTGAGTTAATGGATGTTTGTATATGTTAACCCCCCCCCCCAAAAAAAAACAAGGTTTGATCACAGATGTGTAAATAACACAGTACATTCAGTAAAGAATATTATAGAAATACCTAAGTAAGGGTTGTCTAGCAATCTAAACCAACAGCTCTGGTCGCTAACTTAAAAAAACTCCTTTACGTCATGTTCAAAACTTCTTGGATGCCACGAGGGTAAATTTCAGTAAGCTTATGTGTTTGTTAACAGCATTGCACTCGTGTTCGTACACTAAACAGCATTGTATGTGCAGAATACGTATATTGAACATATCCTTGCATGTCTTACAAGATGTTTGGTCTATTTTATAGGATTCTGCTGGTAGATTAGGTCCCAGAAGTTTCACGTATCAGGTTGATACAGAACAGTTACAATGTTACATAACATGCTGTTTTAAGCTTCAAATATACATTCAGATGAAGCAAAAGTTAAACACTTGTGGCGTAATAAAGGGTGATAAGTACCTTTCCAATTGCTGCCATTGTACATATTTTCCAAACTACTTGAACTATAATTAGCGCTTCCTAACTTCAAATTCAGTGACTCATTCTTCAAATACAATGAACTGTTAGTGTGCGAGTACTCCGAGAAATCCCCATGTGATATCCTGACCAGGGGAATATCTTACCCTACGAGCGTCCGAACCTTGGCTATTCCCATATAACATATGTGTTTATTACATTTTTCAGATAGTGACTTCGGTTATCCTGTGGGGCCAAGGAGTCCAAACGCCATCAACATTCCGTATAGACATCAAACGCGCAAACGAACCTGATCTAGAATTTCTTCTGTTGCAAGTAACCAATTTGAAAACTCACGCGATATTTCAAACATTTATCAGAAATAGTCGTGCCTCTGAGATCCGTAACTTCATGTGCCCATATGACGTATTGGAAGCGTCCACAGCAACAGTAACTGTACACGGTGTACGCATGTCTGGTGTGAACAATCGTCTTTGGTACACCGTCCTGACTGGAGACAAGAAAACAGTGCTCTTTAGAGATGGTAACTGTTGTTAATGATATCATTTGATAATAACCTCAACTATCTATCATCTCTATATTTATGAGTATCTTCACTAGGTAAATTAGTAGATTTTTAATTTGCACTGACAAAATCATAAACGCCATTGATTATCTTGGTAAAATTGCAAAAGTAATAGCCGTTTGATTTACAAAAAATATGCACATATGTATGGTTATAACTGAAAATCGAATTGCTGCATATTTTTGATACACAGGCCTGAATTACACTGATCTGATGATGACTGCACAACCTATAAGAACATACCAAGATTTTGTAGCAGATGATTCGAAAAAGGTAAATGAATTTTGTTTTCGGAGAGATGTGTTATATCAATAGACAGGCCAGCGTAGGATGCACGTAGGTAACAATTAAACATGTTTTTGTTTCTCTTCCCAATGATATAGATTTAATTTGCCCTTAAATGGTAATATTTCTGGCTTCACACGATATTCTCACAGGCCAATAGGTTACAGATAAATCTGCTTATTTCTGCCATAACCTTTAGCCCTTGTTAATTTGTTTATATGGGATGAGGTTTGAAGTCCCATCAAAGGCTAAGGCCATGTTAAGTCCGGTACCTAGGGAGAGCCTACCGTTAAATAAGAGTTGGTAGGGAAGTGAGAAAAGAAAACACACAGATCCAAATACTGCCCTACGGGCAGCAAATCATCTTTGTTAATGAATGTATGAGTTAGTATTATCAACAGTATCTATTTTATAGGTGCATCTCCTTCGTCTTTCTTCAATTTTCCCCAAGCAAAAGACATGGAAGAAAACCTTGTCTTAAGTTCACCGCAAATTATGAAATTGATACTATTTTTAATAATTTAGTCCCGATCTTATTTATGTGAAACAATTTAATATTAGTAATTTAATGACGAGCCACCATGTGTGTTATATATATATGTGAGTGTGTAAAAGACGGACAGTTGCCTCTTATCGATAGAGCGGATCTGATACCAGCCTTGGACTGCAACTTCACTAATACACCATCAAAACCCTGCAGGTCGGAGATCGAGAAAAGGATACCTCTGCTGTTATCCACTGCATCCATCGTTAAAGGCGATATAGGTGGGGACCCACTGCAGAATTGGGGATTTGCTATTGTGTCCTCTATTTCGAGACACAAAAATGATCAATAATAAATCTGCTGCACCCATTGCAATATTTGGGATTTTTAGATTTCTGTATTCTCTTAACTTCCCTTTATTTACTAGCGCATTGCTTGGCAAAACCTATATATAAATATTTTGGCTCTAATGCTGAGCTGAGGAAGGCAATTAGTTCCGTCCCCAGGCCGGGACATACCAAGGTCCTTAAAAATGGTAGTTGTTATTCCCTGCTTAACGTTCAGCATTAAAAGGAATGGCAACAACTGGTTCACCCGTTGTCAGTAAAATGAGACCGGGCGGAATGTTGTGCTGGGTGACATCGGCACTCCCTTACAGTGAGATAGTTCTATAAAGTCAGTATCAGATCCGATCACAAGGCAGCAAGCACACCAACACACCCTGTCTCCTGCACACACATATGCAAGCACGCATACACAACACGCATGGAGTGGCACGTCCTTAAATGACCTAGGCTGTTAGTAGGGCGTTAAACAAAATAAAAACAAACCAAACCTAACACTATCATTACAAAAATGATACGTTATGTTAAACAGTTAAATTGTAATTATATGTACCATTAGTGCTGAATATTTAGTAGGGATGGCAACTACCATTTTAAAGGTCTTTTTGTATATCCCGTTCTGGCACAGAACCCATTGCCTTCCCCATTTGGTATATTGCTTGGCGCTTGGAAATTAAAAAGTTGGTAGAAAGAATGGAGTAAAAAAGGATAGGGTTACAAGGATAAGTTTGCAGTGGGTGTTTCAGATTTATTTTGGTCGCTTTATTGTCTCGAAGCAGAGTGCACAATTATGCAGGTGTTCCCATATTAGTTGTCTCTTCCAACTGAATAGGTTCCACAAACATATCATTTTTTACCAGCCAGAAATATGTATAAAGGACAGTTATTTAAAATGTCATGAATTGTACATGTTGTCATAGTTATATTGCATTTACCCGTTTTCTCACTTCAGGAATCCTACCATGTAACTGTAGTCAGTACCGGCCCACGGCGGTACATGTTGACAGACCTACAGCACAGGGGCGAACACACGGACGCCTTTATTATCACTCTGTATCAGACTCACCCTCCAGCCGCATGTATAATGATATACCACGGTTCAGAAACAACGTATGAGATCCCCTTCGATCTAAACCCCGCCACAGAGTATAAACTACAGCTGTTCAGAGTCTGCACGAGATACGTCATGAATGACGTGTTTTTTATTGGAAATTCACACTCAACCGTAACAACTTTTACTGCACGTAAGTGTATAAAGAATAATAACGAACTCTGTTTGCCTATTCATACAAACACAGATTATATCAAAGAAATGCACTTGTGAACAAATTTGTATAATTGTCTCAAATACTGTTCTGAACAGTAAAGTGGCTGTTTCATACAAAAGTAGTCCGGTTTAGATATATTGAAAAATACCTGTATAACATTAACGTTCTCTGACACTAAACACAACATTTCTGTTAGTATATTCATACTAAAAAACAGGCAAAACATATTTTTAACATTACTATTAAGCAATCTGCACTTCAAAGCGTGACAGCCTCCATTCTGGCTTAGAGATATACATGTATGCATGTAGAACAACACGTCACACTTGACCCTGTAAAAAGCTATGTTTATTTCAGATATGACGCAAAATGAGGTGTTCGAACTTTACATCAAGGCGACACGTTTCGTTTTAAGAAGACCGCCCAACTATTTCAATATTTCTCATTTCTATCGCAATAAGTCCAAGGAGTACTTTAACAATATCATGAATACAGATGGTTTGATGCACAAGTACGACAAGAACTTCGGAGGAGATCAGGCCTCCACACTCAACAAACAAGTACAGGGTCTGTTCTTCAGCGCAGCCGTGGACCCGGTGACATGTTTTCCTCCAGACTTTTCCTTTTTCGGGCCAGTAAGGTTACATGTCCCCACATTCGTCCTGTTGAACCGCAACATGAACATGTATTTCTCTGACTTCTACTGTCACTATTTAAATCACAAGGTCCAATTGGTCCTTACGGTCAAGGGCAGTCCGACTGACCACTACTGTAGTGAACGACTCGTGCTGGTTGACCAGACCAACAACCCGTTTCTCATGAGATACGGTTTCACTGAAATTGTCCAAGTAACAATGAACGTTACAGTAGAAGTATTCTACACTGAGGACTTACCTGTCGCGGATTTGCTGTGGTTCGGTAGTGTGTTCTTTACTACAACAAAACAGATGGGAAACGCTTTGGCCATGGTAAACGGCATTCCGAAAAACAGGCACTGTGGCGTATGTAATTTGGACTGTTTCCTTCTCGCTCACAATATGCTGTAATGATTCAGCGGACACGACATAGTTATATTTTGTTTACATCTGCTATATAACTTAACGTTTTATGCAACAGTATAGTTTCGCTTTCACTGAGAGATTTTTTTTAAACAAAAGTGAACTTGCTCAGAATGAAAAGAATATATATATGAGAGCTTCCAGGGCTGAGCATCCTGGAAATAGCTTCCCGTACAATCTGTTGTTCTTACTTAGGGGGTCTTGCAAACAACGCCATTCTTTTAATATACAAAATAATAATCTTGCATCTGTCATTCTTATATTTATTCATAAATACCTTACTTAATATTATATTTTTATCTTTCACCACAATGTTGCACCATGCCTCTTACATTCCAAGACATCGCATTTCATTCTGTATTGTATTTTAGAAGAAAAACATTAGTAAATAAAGAAAATATTGATCAAATAATGATCCCCATCTTTGTTTATTCTAAAATATAAAAAATAATATGAATCTAATACATAAACTTATACCACTATGTTTTTAAGACCAACTTACATGATATATACCCCACCTACAGCCCTGAGCAAAATTAAAAGTCAAAATAATTTCGAAAATACAAAATGTTGGACATTGTATAAGACATTAGCTACACAATGTTCGACATTGTATATATAACACATGCAATGCTCTTTTTTTGACATTATATAACTAACCTGCAGACCACATATTTTACATAAAGCCGACTGTCTATGGGATAACGTATTCATGTTTTATTTTACTTTAACAACAAGGTTTAATAAGTTTAGTTTGGTTTAATTTTGTTTAACGTCCTATTAACAGCTAAGGTAATTTAAGGACGTGCCTCTATGTGTGTATGCAGGAGACAGGGTATGTTGGAGTGCTTGCCTCCTTGTGATAGCGCGGATCTGATTCCGACTTTATAATGCTTTCTCACTGAAATGCCATGCCCAAGACACCCAGCACAGCATTCCGTCCGGTCACATTATACTGACAACAGGTGAACCAGTTGTTGCCATTCTCCTAAATGCTGAACGTTAAGCACGGAATAACAACTACCATTTTTAAGGACTTTGGTATATCCCGGCCTGCGGACAAAACCCATAACCTTCCTCACGTGAACGAACGCTCAACATTCAAGCCAAAAGTAAAGCAAATCCTCAATTCTGCAGGGGTTACAAAATAATTCGGTTTAGTGCCTGTTAGCCTGATCAATCATCTCGAGAGCTTAATCTCTGTGCTGATCATATCAACTTTTATCACATCAAGCGAGCTATAAACATGATTGACTAGGCTACACACTGAGGGCACACACTGTATGTTCACGATCACTCATGGGATCTAAATTTGATGGTTTCATTACATTATTAACTCCTAATTACTATTGTTACTCTACATCACCATAGATACACCATATTACAATAGTTACACTGTGACAACAGTTATCTATGTCAGCATGGTTACACTCTGTCATCATATCAAAGTTACACAATCTCATCACAATTTCTCTTAATTACTAAAGTTACACTATATCACCATAGTTACACCATACTACAATAGTTACAATATGTGACCATAGTTACACCATACTACAACAGTTACACTCTATCACAGTATCACCATTATTCAATATATCTCCACAATACACGTTATAACCATAATTACACAACGTAACCATATTTACACTTATCACCACAATTACAAGCTATCAATATGGTGATGCCACAATTGTACTTCATTACCATAATTATTTTCATTGTATCATATCAGTTACATGACATTACCATATTTACACTATTAACATAGTTACTCTAAATTACATATCACAGTTACACGATATAACCATAAGTACACTATACTACCATAGTTAATCTCAATTACCATATTTACACTACATTACCATAGTAACACTATATGACCACAGTAACACTATGTTAGCACATCTTTAATTGAGACTGTATCACCATAGTTACAATTTATCACCAGGGATACACGTTATAACTGTAGTTACGATATATTACTCAAGTTACACTAATCACCACCGTTATAATTAATCATCATGGTGACACTTCTATCACCATAGTGACACTATATGACCACAATTATACTTTATCAGCAGTTACAGTAAATCAGTTCAGTAACACGTTGTTACATTATAGCACCACAGTTATACAATATTACAATAGTTACTATATATTACCATAGTTAAGCTATATAACCATACTTCTGTTACCATGGCTACACTTTATAATAATATTAATTTCTATTACTTCAGTTGTATTTATACTAATAGTTACACTATATTTAGCAGAGTTACACTATCATAGTGACACTTTATCAACATACATATAGGATCTTAAATGAGTTTTCATTTCATGAGATTTTATGAAACGAGTCTTAGGAGGTTTTTGTGTGCGAGCCTTGGCGAGCAAAAGTTAAAACTTTGAGACGAGTTTTATAAAAGCCCATATGAAATAAAAAAGAATTGAAGATACCTTTTATCACATAACTCGGAAAACTTACATTTTGACAAGTTTTAAAGCCAAAATGTAGAGGGCTTAATCAAACTGAGACAGACATTTTGTTGCACAATTCACAATTTATAGTGTCACGTCAATGTCCATATTATGACGTCACAATCGATTTCTGACTGGCATAGCCAATACAAAACGCTCCAGGGTACATTACACTAGTGACATATGTAAAAATATTACACGGGCGAATTCACTGGATAACAGGCCGATTATGTGATAAATGTACATATACTACTACCTATTATTAGTGATTATTTGATGGCATAAAATATCCTCATTTATTGGTTTCGTTGTCCTAAGATAAGTTCCTATATTAAGTTATAAAATTTCGTTAAATATTGCAAAAGCAGAGGTATTAGTGATGTTCTTGTTTTGGTATGTCACTATATTTCGAAGTTTTAAAATTGTATATTTCATATTTCTTGTAAACGTGTAAAATGAAATATTTTGGTCGTCTTCAAAATCCTCAAGAAAATATTTCTTTTCATTTCTAATAATGTCAATTGATTTCCATTTCAAGAAAGGATTATCAGATGAAGTTCTTCATGTAATATGAACTGCTGTACATAATTACAATTGTAAATCTGATGACATTGTGATGCTAAGTTTTCACAAAAATGACTTTTTTTGTCACATCTAATTATTTATTGTAATTTTGCTTCAGTAAATACAGTCCTATGAATAAAATTCCAATCGAAATGCTTTAATTGTTTGCAGAAACTGCAGGATGCTTAGTTTTTGTCCAAATAGTTCCCCAGTTTTGTATTTGATTTTTTCTAGAACGATAGTAATCTTCCCATTTTATTTCTGCGTTAGGTTTTCAGTTAGACACTAACTATTTTGTGTATCTTATTTTCTTGAAACGTTCTATGTAGAATGATAATGTGACAATTTTGTTACGTTATTTTTATCAATGAGTTGTAATTCACAATTAATGAAGCACTCCTTATCTTGGTACACATCATTTGTAAGTATTTGTTGATACTTATGTGCGATTGATTCTCAATTGTTGTGATTTTGATATCCAATTGAGTTTTCCTAACATTCTTTGTAATATCTTTTGATGTTGTTAAAGTTATTTGTTGAAATGATGTGTAGTGCAGGGACTAAGAGTTAACCTTAAAAAGTGAATTTCTGAATAATTTCTGGTTTAAGACTTTACTTTTACTATTGATTAGGATTCTAGCTCTAAAACGTAACCAAGATTTAGTACAATGTTAACACAATTTTGGAATGTTATTCAAATTAATACCTTCTAGACAGGAACATGAACAAATGAACCGTTTATTACAAAATCTATCAAATTTCTGAATATTCAATTTGACGTTTGTCTTTTACTTTTAAGTTTGGCTTGATGTTTTTTATTTAGCATTTGTTTTTTGTCGACCATTTGTTGGCCCTAATGACCTATCCTGTGTTGAAGGGCCGTTAAGCATTGGTAATACATGTAATAATATTCTGCAGGAAGAATTTTTATTTTGTATAAATACATCAATATCAGCCATATTTATTCTTACCCTTATGAGTGAGAGTTCTGTTTATTATTATGTACATATAATCAGTTCTTAAGTTTTGAATCTTTTCTTTACAAATGTCTATATTATATCCACGATGGACTCCTAGAGTTTTTGGTCCATTTGATTTGAATGAAAATGGTTTTATTTTTCCGTTTCCCTAGGTTTGGTTTGGTTTCATTTTGTTTAACGTCCTATTAACAGCTAAGGTCATTTAAGGACATGCCTCCATGTGTGTAGTGTATGCGTGCTTGCGTGTGTGTATGCAGGAGACAGGGTATATCGGTGTGCTTGACTCCTTGTGGTAGCGCGAGACTGATGCCAACTTCATAGTGCTATCTCACTGAAATGCCATGCCGAAGGTACCAAGTACAGCATTCCGCCCGGTCACATCATACTGACAACGGGTAAACCAGTTGTTGCCATTCCCCTTAATGCTGTTTCCCTATGTTTTTAGCTCGTGTTTTACAAAATGAAGTTTTGAGCCTGATGCTTTTTCATATATTTTTATATTAAAAGACTTTCTTATTGATTCTTCAGTCTTGTGTATATGTTGAAGATCATCAGCAAATCCATTAAGTTTTACTTCTGAAATATTTTGATTTGGTAATTTTATACGTTTTACGGAGTTAGCTCGAATAGTACAAGCAAAGGCTTTGCTTGGATTATGTTCATTAACGCGCTATCAGGCATCCATGACGCACTTCCCTGGATATAGGGAAGGACTTGGAAGTGAAATAATTTGTTTCAATACATGTTTTGACATTATCTTATACTGTAACATTTTAATCCAATTGCAATATAATTTACCAAATTTGAAAGCTTTAAAGCAGTGACTTACTCAATTCCATTTTGATCTATCTAAAGCTTTTTGTTGATCAATATGATTATTTGCCCCTTTTTCCTTTTTGTTCCTACATATCACAATTATCAATTTTATCTTATAATTCACTATTAGCTTCCATTATATCTCTAACTGCTGGTTGTTATGTTATTATATTTTTTATCATCCATTCCTTTCCAAATTATCCATTTTATAATTTATATGACTGTATTTTTTTTATCAATATGGAAAATTCATTATTCCTGGAGTAGCCTAGTATAACATTGTCCTGTGTATCTACGACCAAATAGCGTAATATCTGAGTCTCTCCGTAGGAAATAAAAATATACAGGACCAAGCTGTAGACCGACAACATAGTGTAAGTGAGTCTGATTTCACACACATTCTTGTCGTTTTGAATTTACACAAAACATTGCAAGCAAAACATATAACTATCGTAACATAACCTTATGCAATATTTCTGTTCCCAGTTTGATTTGAATAAAGAGAAACGGGCTTAGAGGGTACTATAAGGAGAATTCAAACTAAAGTACTAACTAGTAACGATGATTGAAGTGTTCTTTGGAAGCTGTTATTGATTATGAATAAATGCGAGCACTTGCTTTCCGATAAAGTTACGTGTATACAGCGTGAATGTACTTTCTCTCATCAGTTGAAAAGACAAATGTGTTTAATAAAATAAAATAGGTTTGCACATGCTCAGCTAGAAGTGCATCATCGACAGCTTCCGTTAAATCAGTTAAGGATTTCTTCATTATTGATAAATAATGCCAAGAGACTTTTGTCTTTGTCAATTTCATGACATGAATTTTTCATAAGGAGTATCAAACCATATTATCACGAGGAATTTTATGTCAAGATTTCCGAACAAATTTTACTTCACTAAATTGACCCTTAAAATAGTATGCGCTTTGAGTTGGACGCACCGAGTATGAGCGATACCGACACTTGTTTTGCAGTTTTGTCGTTGTCGCTCCGAGACTCTTTATCACCAACTGTTTCTGCTGGCGTTTCAAACTTTGTTCGTGCATCCCTACCTTACCGAAGCTCGTCTGCGTATTTATCAATTTCGCATTGTCGATGTTCTGTTTGAATTCCGTTTAAGTTTGATTGGGCAAATGACATTAATGCCATTTTCGAGGCTGTTATTAGAGGTATTGCCGTGCAATATGATCAGTAATTTCACAAAAGTGGTACATTTATACGACGGGTGGTCTATCTCATCGCAGTGCTAACACGGTGTTCTGTTGTTATTTGTCAATATTCGTACATCAAACTGTCTCACCTACGTACGCAAATAAAAGGTTGGAACACAACTAACAACATCGATGTCCCTGATACCTTCTTGAGGGGTTCATATTTTACTGAATTATATCAAGGTTTAATTTTAAAAATCATAGCAATTGAGGAATGTCGTTCAAACAGAAACATCAAAATAATTCATATAATAAAATAAATCTGAAACGTTTCACATTGAAGTTTAACGTCCTCGCAACAGCCAGGGTCACATGAGGACGGATGCCTATGGAGATACCGATTGAAACAAAAAGTAAAGAAAACACGAAACGCAAAAAATAAAATAAATCCCAACTGTGGCAATTTTTTTGTCTCTTTCATGTCCCCTTCGTAGAAGACATGGATGAAAGCGCCCTTTTTTCATTGAGCCCCACATGTGTCGCCGATACGACATGCATGCAGTGGATACATTAGGGTTATTTTTGATTTCTTCAATGTCTTCTTGATAGAAAACAAGGACGTCCCCCCATCAGTCTCCTCTTACGCTCATACAGTGGGGTACAGCAGGCCTGTTCCCAAACCTGCATGGGTTTCATTAGTAAGTAAGATTGTTGGAAATAACTTTGTAAACAGCAGCCGATTGATAAAACTCCCTCGCATTTATATGGAAATGTATATTTGCATCTGACACTAATAATGTCAGATTCTCTACAAGAATAATCCATTTCACAACGTTTATTTAAACACGTGTACTTTCAAATTGATACGCACTTTTGGGGGGCATGACTGTAAACATGAATTGAACACAGCGGCTTTGTTTAATCGTAATGGATCGGAGACGTAAAGAGTAACCAATGGCGTACAGACTCAATGACAAATTTAGTGGCATCTAAATCCTTTAAAACAGGTAGACTTAAAAGCGATGTCTCTTGCAGCCACGTTCAGTCATTACCTGTTAAAGAAATATGTACAAACACAAAACAAAACAAAACACCACAAACAGGTACAGTATGTACACAGTTTATCTGTTACTTTGTTTCGGGATCATTTATTTCAACACAGAAGAGGTCTTTATGGCCAATAAAACGTAGATAAAACAAGAAAAAGAACAAACAAAATGATAAAAGGACAAATGTCATCTTGAAAAGCAAAAATGGCTATGGTTAGTTATATCTTTTGGAACACAGACTAACAGCTTTTCAGGTAGATTAGAATTGTTGTAATATTTACCGCTTCGAAGAGATTTGAGATTTGTTTTATTATTATAAAACTCTTCTCGTGTTGGCGGAAAGTCATTGCAATCTAATAACAAGTGTTTTACTGTAAATGGATCGTAACATGCTACATATTGAGATTGGTCCTCGCATTTGAATACGAATGGGTAAAATATGACTGAGGGCGAGCCTCCATATCTGTTGTGTATGCATGCGTGTATGTGTTCCGGAGGCTGAATATGTTGGTGAATTTGCCTCGTTGTGATGGCGCGGATCTTGATGCCGTCTTTATATTACTATCTCACTGAAATGCCATGCCGAAGAACCCCTGCAAGTCTTGGATAAAGGAATACACCTATTGTTATCAACTACATTATCGTAAGAAACAGCTGATGTGGAACCCCCTGCAGAATTGGGGATTTGTTTTTTCACCCTGGGTCTGTCCCTATGCAGGGACATATCATAGTCCTTAGAAATGAAAGTTGCCATCCCTGCTTTACGCTCAGCAACTGGTTCATGTGTTGTCAGTATAATGTGACCGGGTGGAATTCTGTGCTTTTTGTCTTGATGAAGTCAAATATGGTTATCCAAGATCAGAGATTCGAGCCTAATTATTATGTATTATTTATGTATACAGGATATCAATCCACGCGGTATTCTGTAGATATATATGACAGCATATGTTTACTCAGCTTTGCTTTCTACATAGATTTGGTTTAATATGTGGTTCATTATTTCTTATTTCTATTGATGAAATGATATTTAGCAATATATATGTTGAACATAAAAAAGCATTTAGAAGACAGTAATACTATACATCAGTAATGCAACAGAAAGCAAAACATGTTTTATTTGTTATCGAATTGCAAGTTGAGTATTATTTATAACGTAAAGGTAATACTGTTATCAACTCATCATCATCTGTGTACGTCACACACTCAGTACTATATAAATAATGATTACTCTTGGATATAAATACACTGTTTATATTGGTAATATGAATGTAGATACTCACACCAATCCGAATGTCTTAATTACCTATGTTGTTTGGGCTTCCGTTACAGTAGCCGTTTGAGGCTTACATCCAATGATAAGCTCGGAATTATTTATAACTTTACAGGTATTGGTTTCGTGGATATAAAGGTTTGTGAGGACATGACAAGAAATATAAATACCGCACTTACAAATAACAGTGACGATGTCCCTGTACCGTACCTGGTATAGTTGTATAAATACCACACCTACATATAACAGTAACGATGATCCTGTACCGTACCTGGTTTAGTTGTATAAATACCACACATATAAATAGCAGTGACGATGCCTCTGTACCGTACCTGGTATAGTTGTATAAATACCACACTTACATATAACAGTGACGATGCCTCTGTACCGTACCTGGTATAGTTGTATAAATACCACAC